>NC_090377.1:9793408-10094658 GCF_036365525.1 Heterodontus francisci
GTCTGTGCTGGGACACTCAGTCCTGTTACACACACTGTCAGTGCTGGGAGACTCAGTCCTGTTATACACACTGTCAGTGCTGGGACACTCAGTCCTGTTGGACACACACTGTCAGTGCTGAGACACTCAGTCCTGATATACACACACAGTCAGTGCTGTGAAATGCAGTCCTGTTATACACACACAGTCAGTGCTGGGACACTCAGTCCTGTTATACACAATGTGAGTGCTGGGACACTCAGTCCCGTTAGAAACAATGTCAGTGCTGGGAAACTCAGTCCTGTTATACACAATGTGAGTGCTGGGACATTCTGTCCCGTTATACACAATGTCAGTGCTGGGACAATCAGTCCTGTTATACACACTGTCAGTGCTGGGAGACTCAGTCCTGCTATACACACTGTCAGTGCTGGGACACTCAGTCCTGTTATACACACTGTCAGTGCTGGGACACTCAGTCCTGTTGGACACACACTGTCAGTGCTGAGACACTCAGTCCTGTTATACACACACAGTCAGTGCTGTGAAATGCAGTCCTGTTAAACACACACAATCAGTGCTGGGACACTCAGTCCTGTTATACACAATGTGAGTGCTGGGATACTCAGTCCCGTTATACACAATGTCAGTGCTGGGACACTCAGTCCAGTTATACACACAGAGTCAGTGCTGAGATACTCAGTCCTGTTTTACACACACAGTCCGTGATGGGACACTCAGTCCTGTTATACACACACAGTCCGTGCTGGGACACTCAGTCCTGTTATACACACACAGTCTGGGCTCGGACACTTGGTCCTGTTACACACTGTCAGGGCTGGGACACTCAGTCCTGTTACACACACACTGTCAGTGCAGGGAGACTCAGTCCTGTTATTAACACTGTAACCGCTGGGCGACTCAGTCCTGTTATACACAATGTCAGTGCTGGGACACTCTGTCCTGTTATACACAATGTCAGTGCTGGGACACTCTGTCCTGTTATACATACTGTCAGTGCTGAGACACTCAGTCCTGTTATACACACACAGTCCGTGCTGGGACACTCAGTCCTGTTATACACACACTGTCAGTGCTGAGATACTCAGTCCTGTTATACACACACAGTCCGTGCTGGGACACTCAGTCCTGTTATACACAATGTCAGTGCCGGGACACTCTGTCCTGTTATACACACTGTCAGTGCTGGGACACTCGGTCTTTTTATACACACACTGTCAGTGCTGGGACACTCAGTCCTGTCATACACACTGTCAGTGCTGAGACACTCAGTCCTGTTATACACGCACTGTCAGTGCTGGGACACTCTGTCCGGTTATACACACACAGTCCGTGCTGGGACACTCAGTCCTGTTATACACACACAGTCAGTGCTGGGACACTCAGTCCTGTTATTAACACCGTAAGTGCTGGGAGACTCAGTCCTGTTATGCACACTGTCAGTGCTGGGACACTCAGTCCTGTTATACACACAGTCTGTGCTGGGACACTCAGTCCTGTTATACACACAGAGTTAGTGCTGAGACACTCAGTCCTGCTTTACACACACTGTCAGTGCTGGGACACTCAGTCATGTTATTAACACTGTAAGTGCTGGGAAACGAAGTCCTGTTATACACATTGTCAGTGCTGGGACAATCAGTCCTGTTATACACACTGTCAGTGCTGGGAGACTCAGTCCTGCTATACACACTGTCAGTGCTGGGACACTCAGTCCTGTTATACACACTGTCAGTGCTGGGACACTCAGTCCTGTTGGACACACACTGTCAGTGCTGAGACACTCAGTCCTGTTATACACACACAGTCAGTGCTGTGAAATGCAGTCCTGTTAAACACACACAATCAGTGCTGGGACACTCAGTCCTGTTATACACAATGTGAGTGCTGGGATACTCAGTCCCGTTATACACAATGTCAGTGCTGGGACACTCAGTCCAGTTATACACACAGAGTCAGTGCTGAGATACTCAGTCCTGTTTTACACACACAGTCCGTGATGGGACACTCAGTCCTGTTATACACACACAGTCCGTGCTGGGACACTCAGTCCTGTTATACACACACAGTCTGGGCTCGGACACTTGGTCCTGTTACACACTGTCAGGGCTGGGACACTCAGTCCTGTTACACACACACTGTCAGTGCAGGGAGACTCAGTCCTGTTATTAACACTGTAACCGCTGGGCGACTCAGTCCTGTTATACACAATGTCAGTGCTGGGACACTCTGTCCTGTTATACACAATGTCAGTGCTGGGACACTCTGTCCTGTTATACATACTGTCAGTGCTGAGACACTCAGTCCTGTTATACACACACAGTCCGTGCTGGGACACTCAGTCCTGTTATACACACACTGTCAGTGCTGAGATACTCAGTCCTGTTATACACACACAGTCCGTGCTGGGACACTCAGTCCTGTTATACACAATGTCAGTGCCGGGACACTCTGTCCTGTTATACACACTGTCAGTGCTGGGACACTCGGTCTTTTTATACACACACTGTCAGTGCTGGGACACTCAGTCCTGTCATACACACTGTCAGTGCTGAGACACTCAGTCCTGTTATACACGCACTGTCAGTGCTGGGACACTCTGTCCGGTTATACACACACAGTCCGTGCTGGGACACTCAGTCCTGTTATACACACACAGTCAGTGCTGGGACACTCAGTCCTGTTATTAACACCGTAAGTGCTGGGAGACTCAGTCCTGTTATGCACACTGTCAGTGCTGGGACACTCAGTCCTGTTATACACACAGTCTGTGCTGGGACACTCAGTCCTGTTATACACACAGAGTTAGTGCTGAGACACTCAGTCCTGCTTTACACACACTGTCAGTGCTGGGACACTCAGTCATGTTATTAACACTGTAAGTGCTGGGAAACGAAGTCCTGTTATACACATTGTCAGTGCTGGGACACTCAGTCCTGTTACACACACATTGTCAGTGCTGGGACACTCACTCCTGTTGGACACACACTGTCAGTGCTGAGACACTCAGTCCTGATGTACAGACACAGTCAGTGCTGTGAAAAGCAGTCCCGTTATACACACACAGTCAGTGCTGAGACACTCAGTCCTGTTATACACACACAGTCCGTGCTGGGACACTCAGTCCTGTTATACACACACTGTCAGTGCTGAGATACTCAGTCCTGTTATACACACACAGTCCATGCTGGGACACTCAGTCCTGTTATACACACACTGTCAGTGCTGAGATACTCAGTCCTGTTATACACACACAGTCCGTGCTGGGACACTCAGTCCTGTTATACACACACTGTCAGTGCTGAGATACTCAGTCCTGTTATACATACTGTCAGTGCTGAGACACTCAGTCCTGTTATACACACACAGTCCGTGCTGGGACACTCAGTCCTGTTATACACACACTGTCAGTGCTGAGATACTCAGTCCTGTTATACACACACTGTCCGTGCTGGGACACTCACTCCTGTTATACACACACAGTCCGTGCTGGGGCACTCAGTCCTGTTATACACACACAGTCTGGGCTGGGACACTTGGTCCTGTTACACAATGTCAGGGCTGGGACACTCAGTCCTGTTACACACACACTGTCAGTGCAGGGACACTCAGTCCTGTTATTAACACTGCAAGTGCTGGGCGACACAGACCTGTTATACACAATGTCAGTGCTGGGACACTCTGTCCTGTTATACACACTGTCAGTGCTGGGACACTCGGTCTTTGTATACACACACTGTGAGTGCTGGGACACTCAGTCCTGTTGGACACACACTGTCAGTGCTGAGACACTCAGTCCTGATATACACACACAGTCAGTGCTGTGAAATGCAGTCCTGTTATACACACACAGTCAGTGCTGGGACACTCAGTCCGGTTATACACAATGTGAGTGCTGGGACACTCAGTCCCGTTATAAACAATGTCAGTGCTGGGACACTCAGTCCTGTTATACACACACAGTCAGTGCTGTGAAATGCAGTCCTGTTATACACACACAGTCAGTGCTGGGACACTCAGTCCTGTTGTACACAATGTGAGTGCTGGGACACTCAGTCCCGTTATAAACAATGTCAGTGCTGGGAAACTCAGTCCTGTTATACACAATGTGAGTGCTGGGACATTCTGTCCCGTTATACACAATGTCAGTGCTGGGACAATCAGTCCTGTTATACACACTGTCCAGTGCTGGGAGACTCAGTCCTGCTATACACACTGTCAGTGCTGGGACACTCAGTCCTGTTATACACACTGTCAGTGCTGGGACACTCAGTCCTGTTGGACACACACTGTCAGTGCTGAGACACTCAGTCCTGTTATACACACACAGTCAGTGCTGTGAAATGCAGTCCTGTTAAACACACACAATCAGTGCTGGGACACTCAGTCCTGTTATACACAATGTGAGTGCTGGGACACTCAGTCCCGTTATACACAATGTCAGTGCTGGGACACTCAGTCCAGTTATACACACACTGTCAGTGCTGAGATACTCAGTCCTGTTTTACACACACAGTCCGTGATGGGACACTCAGTCCTGTTATACACACACAGTCCGTGCTGGGACACTCAGTCCTGTTATACACACACAGTCTGGGCTGGGACACTTGGTCCTGTTACACACTATCAGGGCTGGGACACTCAGTCCTGTTACACACACACTGTCAGTGCAGGGAGACTCAGTCCTGTTATTAACACTGTAACCGCTGGGCGACTCAGTCCTGTTATACACAATGTCAGTGCTGGGACACTCTGTCCTGTTATACACACTGTCAGTGCTGGGACACTCGGTCTTGTTATACACACACTGTCAGTGCTGGGACACTCAGTCCTGTTATACACACTGTCAGTGCTGAGATACTCAGTCCTGTTATACACACACAGTCCGTGCTGGGACACTCAGTCCTGTTATACACAATGTCAGTGCTGGGACACTCTGTCCTGTTATACACACTGTCAGTGCTGGGACACTCGGTCTTTTTATACACACACTGTCAGTGCTGGGACACTCAGTCCTGTCATACACACTGTCAGTGCTGAGACACTCAGTCCTGTTATACACGCACTGTCAGTGCTGGGACACTCTGTCCGGTTATACACACACAGTCCGTGCTGGGACACTCAGTCCTGTTATACACACACAGTCAGTGCTGGGACACTCAGTCCTGTTATACACACACAGTCCGTGTTGGGACACTCAGTCCTGTTATACACACACAGTCAGTGCTGGGACACTCAGTCCTGTTATACACACAATGTCAGTGCTGGGACACTCTGTCGGGTTATAAACACTGTCAGTACTGGGACACTCAGTCCTGTTATACACACACAGTCAGTGCTGGGACACTCAGTCCTCTTATACACACGGTCAGAATGGGACACTCAGTCCTGTTATACACACACTGTCAGTGGTGGGAAACTCAGTCCTGTTATACACAATGTCAGTGCTGGGACACTCAGTCCTCTTATACACACGGTCAGAATGGGACACTCAGTCCTGTTATACACACACTGTCAGTGGTGGGAAACTCAGTCCTGTTATACACACTGTCAGTGCAGGGACAATCAGTCCTGTTATTCACACTGTCAGTGCTGGGACACTCAGTCATGTTGGACACACACTGTCAGTGCTGTGACATGCAGTCCTGTTAAACACACACAGTCAGTGCTGGGACACTCTGTCCTGTTATACACACACTGTCAGTGCTGAGACACTCAGTCCTGTTATTAACACTGTAAGTGCTGGGACACTCAGTCCTGTTATACACACATTGTCAGTGCTGGGACACTCAGTCCTGTTGGACACACACTGTCAGTGCTGAGACACTCAGTCCTGATATACACACACAGTCAGTGCTGTGAAATGCAGTCCTGTTATACACACACAGTCAGTGCTGGGACACTCAGTCCTGTTATACATACTGTCAGTGCTGAGACACTCAGTCCTGTTATACACACACAGTCCGTGCTGGGACACTCAGTCCGGTTATACACACACTGTCAGTGCTGAGATACTCAGTCCTGTTATACACACACAGTCCGTGCTGGGACACTCAGTCCTGTTATACACACACTGTCAGTGGTGGGACACTCAGTCCTGTTATACATACTGTCAGTGCTGAGACACTCAGTCCTGTTATACACACACAGTCCGTGCTGGGACACTCAGTCCTGTTATACACACACTGTCAGTGCTGGGACACTCAGTCCTGTTATACACACACTGTCAGTGCTGAGATACTCAGTCCTGTTATACACACACAGTCCGTGCTGGGACACTCAGTCCTGTTATACACACACAGTCCGTGCTGGGACACTCAGTCCTGTTGGACACACACTGTCAGTGCTGGGACACTCAGTCCTGTTGGACACACACTGTCAGTGCTGAGACACTCAGTCCTGTTATACACACACAGTCAGTGCTGTGAAATGCAGTCCTGTTAAACACACACAATCAGTGCTGGGACACTCAGTCCTGTTATACACAATGTGAGTGCTGGGACACTCAGTCCCGTTATACACAATGTCAGTGCTGGGACACTCAGTCCTGTTATACACACACTGTCAGTGCTGAGATACTCAGTCCTGTTTTACACACACAGTCCGTGATGGGACACTCAGTCCTGTTATACACACACAGTCCGTGCTGGGACACTCAGTCCTGTTATACACACACAGTCTGGGCTGGGACACTTGGTCCTGTTACACACTGTCAGGGCTGGGACACTCAGTCCTGTTACACACACACTGTCAGTGCAGGGAGACTCAGTCCTGTTATTAACACTGTAACCGCTGAGCGACTCAGTCCTGTTATACACAATGTCAGTGCTGGGACACTCTGTCCTGTTATACACACTGTCAGTGCTGGGACACTCAGTCCTGTTATACACACACAGTCCGTGCTGGGACACTCAGTCCTGTTATACATACTGTCAGTGCTGAGACACTCAGTCCTGTTTTACACACACAGTCCGTGCTGGGACACTCAGTCCTGTTATACACACACTGTCAGTGCTGAGATACTCAGTCCTGTTATACACACACAGTCCGTGCTGGGACACTCAGTCCTGTTATACACAATGTCAGTGCTGGGACACTCTGTCCTGTTATACACACTGTCAGTGCTGGGACACTCGGTCTTTTTATACACACACTGTCAGTGCTGGGACACTTAGTCCTGTCATACACACTGTCAGTGCTGAGACACTCAGTCCTGTTATACAGGCACTGTCAGTGCTGGGACACTCAGTCCGGTTATACACACACAGTCCGTGCTGGGACACTCAGTCCTGTTATACACACACAGTCAGTGCTGGGACACTCAGTCCTGTTATACACACACAGTCCGTGCAGGGACACTCAGTCCTGTTATACACACACAGTCAGTGCTGGGACACTCAGTCCTGTTATACACACAATGTCAGTGCTGGGACACTCTGTCCGGTTATAAACACTGTCAGTGCTGGGACACTCAGTCCTGTTATACACAATGTAAGTGCTGGGACACTCAGTCCTCTTATACACACGGTCAGAAAAGGACACTCAATCCTGTTTTACACACACTGTCAGTGCTGGGACACTCAGTCCTGTTATACACACACTGTCAGTGGTGGGAAACTCAGTCCTGTTATACACAATGTCAGTGCTGGGACACTCAGTCCTGTTATACACACACTGTCAGTGGTGGGAAACTCAGTCCTGTTATACACAATGTCAGTGCTGGGACACTCAGTCCTGTTTTACACATTGTCAGTGCTGGGACACTCAGTCCTCTTATACACACACTGTCAGTGCTGGGACACTCAGTCCTGTTATACACACACTGTCAGTTGTGGGAAACTCAGTCCTGTTATACACAATGTCAGTGCTGGGACACTCAGTCCTGTTATACACACACTGTCAGTGGTGGGAAACTCAGTCCTGTTATACACAATGTCAGTGCTGGGACACTCAGTCCTGTTATACACATTGTCAGTGCTGGGACACTCAGTCCTCTTATACACACACTGTCAGTGCTGGGACACTCAGTCCTGTTATACACACACTGTCAGTGGTGGGAAACTCAGTCCTGTTATACACAATGTCAGTGCTGGGACACTCAGTCCTGTTATACACATTGTCAGTGCTGGGACACTCAGTCCTCTTATACACACACTGTAAGTGCTGGGACACTCAGTCCTCTTATACACACGGTCAGAAAAGGACACTCAATCCTGTTTTACACACACTGTCAGTGCTGGGACACTCAGTCCTGTTATACACACACTGTCAGTGGTGGGAAACTCAGTCCTGTTATACACAATGTCAGTGCTGGGACACTCAGTCCTGTTATACACATTGTCAGTGCTGGGACACTCAGTCCTCTTATACACACAGTGTCAGTGCTGGGACACTCAGTCCTGTTATACACAATGTCAGTGCTGGGACACTCAGTCCTCTTAAACACACACAGTCAGTGGTGGGACACTCTATCCTGTTATACACACACTGTCAGTGCTGGGACACTCAGTCCTGTTATAAACACTGCCAGTGCTGGGAAACTCAGTCCTGTTATACACAATGTCAGTGCTGGGACACTCAGTCCTGTTAAACACACACAGTCAGTGCTGGGACACTCTATCCTGTTATACACACACTGTCAGTGCTGAGACACTCAGTCCTGTTATTAACACTGTAAGTGCTGGGACACTCAGTCCTGTTATACACATTGTCAGTGCTGGGACACTCAGTCCTGTTACACACACATTGTCAGTGCTGGGACACTCAGTCCTGTTGGACACACACTGTCAGTGCTGAGACACTCAGTCCTGATATACACACACAGTCAGTGCTGTGAAATGCAGTCCTGTTATACACACACAGTCAGTGCTGGGACACTCAGTCCTGTTATACATACTGTCAGTGCTGAGACACTCAGTCCTGTTATACACACACAGTCCGTGCTGGGACACTCAGTCCGGTTATACACACACTGTCAGTGCTGAGATACTCAGTCCTGTTATACACACACAGTCCGTGCTGGGACACTCAGTCCTGTTATACACACACTGTCAGTGGTGGGACACTCAGTCTTGTTATACATACTGTCAGTGCTGAGACACTCAGTCCTCTTATACACACACAGTCCGTGCTGGGACACTCAGTCCTGTTATACACACACTGTCAGTGCTGGGACACTCAGTCCTGTTATACACACACTGTCAGTGCTGAGATACTCAGTCCTGTTATACACACACAGTCCGTGCTGGGACACTCAGTCCTGTTATACACACACAGTCCGTGCTGGGACTCTCAGTCCTGTTGGACACACACTGTCAGTGCTGGGACACTCAGTCCTGTTGGACACACACTGTCAGTGCTGAGACACTCAGTCCTGTTATACACACACAGTCAGTGCTGTGAAATGCAGTCCTGTTAAACACACACAATCAGTGCTGGGACACTCAGTCCTGTTATACACAATGTGAGTGCTGGGACACTCAGTCCCGTTATACACAATGTCAGTGCTGGGACACTCTGTCCTGTTTTACACACACAGTCCGTGATGGGACACTCAGTCCTGTTATACACACACAGTCCGTGCTGGGACACTCAGTCCTGTTATACACACACAGTCTGGGCTGGGACACTTGGTCCTGTTACACACTGTCAGGGCTGGGACACTCAGTCCTGTTGCACACACACTGTCAGTGCAGGGAGACTCAGTCCTGTTATTAACACTGTAACCGCTGGGCGACTCAGTCCTGTTATACACAATGTCAGTGCTGGGACACTCTGTCCTGTTATACACACTGTCAGTGCTGGGACACTCAGTCCTGTTATACACACACAGTCCGTGCTGGGACACTCAGTCCTGTTATACATATTCAGTGCTGAGACACTCAGTCCTGTTATACACACACAGTCCGTGCTGGGACACTCAGTCCTGTTATACACACACTGTCAGTGCTGAGATACTCAGTCCTGTTATACACACACAGTCCGTGCTGGGACACTCAGTCCTGTTATACACAATGTCAGTGCTGGGACACTCTGTCCTGTTATACACACTGTCAGTGCTGGGACACTCGGTCTTTTTATACACACACTGTCAGTGCTGGGACACTTAGTCCTGTCATACACACTGTCAGTGCTGAGACACTCAGTCCTGTTATACACGCACTGTCAGTGCTGGGACACTCAGTCCGGTTATACACACACAGTCCGTGCTGGGACACTCAGTCCTGTTATACACACACAGTCAGTGCTGGGACACTCAGTCCTGTTATACACACACAGTCCGTGCAGGGACACTCAGTCCTGTTATACACACACAGTCAGTGCTGGGACACTCAGTCCTGTTATACACACAATGTCAGTGCTGGGACACTCTGTCCGGTTATAAACACTGTCAGTGCTGGGACACTCAGTCCTGTTATACACAATGTCAGTGCTGGGACACTCAGTCCTCTTATACACACGGTCAGAATGGGACACTCAGTCCTGTTTTACACACACTGTCAGTGCTGGGACACTCAGTCCTGTTATACACAATGTCAGTGCTGTGAAATGCAGTCCTGTTATACACACATAGTCAGTGCTGGGACACTCAGTCCTGTTATACACAATGTGAGTGCTGGGACACTTAGTCCCGTTATAAACAATGTCAGTGCTGGGACACTCAGTCCTGTTATGCACAATGTCAGTGCTGGGACAATCAGTCCTGTTATACACACTGTCAGTGCTGGGACACTCAGTCCTGTTGGACACACACTGTCAGTGCTGAGACACTCAGTCCTGTTATACACACACTGTCAGTGCTGGGAGACTCAGTCCTGTTAAACACACACAATCTGTGCTGGGACACTCAGTCCTGTTATACACAATGTGAGTGCTGGGACACTCAGTCCCGTTATACACAATGTCAGTGCTGGGACACTCAGTCCAGTTATACACACACTGTCAGTGCTGAGATACTCAGTCCTGTTTTCCACACACAGTCCGTGCTGGGACACTCAGTCCTGTTATACACAATGTCAGTGCTGGGACACTCTGTCCTGTTATACACACTGTCAGTGCTGGGACACTCGGTCTTTTTATACACACACTGTCAGTGCTGGGACACTTAGTCCTGTCATACACACTGTCAGTGCTGAGACACTCAGTCCTGTTATACACGCACTGTCAGTGCTGGGACACTCAGTCCGGTTATACACACACAGTCCGTGCTGGGACACTCAGTCCTGTTATACACACACAGTCAGTGCTGGGACACTCAGTCCTGTTATACACACACAGTCCGTGCAGGGACACTCAGTCCTGTTATACACACACAGTCAGTGCTGGGACACTCAGTCCTGTTATACACACAATGTCAGTGCTGGGACACTCTGTCTGGTTATAAACACTGTCAGTGCTGGGACACTCAGTCCTGTTATACACAATGTCAGTGCTGGGACACTCAGTCCTGTTATACACACTGTCAGTGCTGGGACACTCAGTCCTCTTATACACACGGTCAGAATGGGACACTCAGTCCTGTTTTACACACACTGTCAGTGCTGGGACACTCAGTCCTGTTATACACAATGTCAGTGCTGTGAAATGCAATCCTGTTATACACACATAGTCAGTGCTGGGACACTCAGTCCTGTTATACACAATGTCAGTGCTGTGAAATGCAGTCCTGTTATACACACATAGTCAGTGCTGGGACACTCAGTCCTGTTATGCACAATGTCAGTGCTGGGACAATCAGTCCTGTTATACACACTGTCAGTGCTGGGAGACTCAGTCCTGCTTTACACACTGTCAGTGCTGGGACACTCAGTCCTTTTATACACACTGTCAGTGCTGGGACACTCAGTCCTGTTGGACACACACTGTCAGTGCTGAGACACTCAGTCCTGTTATACACACACTGTCAGTGCTGGGAGACTCAGTCCTGTTAAACACACACAATCTGTGCTGGGACACTCAGTCCTGTTATACACAATGTGAGTGCTGGGACACTCAGTCCCGTTATACACAATGTCAGTGCTGGGACACTCAGTCCAGTTATACACACACTGTCAGTGCTGAGATACTCAGTCCTGTTTTACACACACAGTCCGTGCTGGGACACTCAGTCCTGTTATACACAATGTCAGTGCTGGGACACTCTGTCCTGTTATACACACTTTCAGTGCTGGGACACTCGGTCTTTTTATACACACACTGTCAGTGCTGGGACACTTAGTCCTGTCATACACACTGTCAGTGCTGAGACACTCAGTCCTGTTATACACGCACTGTCAGTGCTGGGACACTCAGTCCGGTTATACACACACAGTCCGTGCTGGGACACTCAGTCCTGTTATACACACACAGTCAGTGCTGGGACACTCAGTCCTGTTATACACACACAGTCCGTGCAGGGACACTCAGTCCTGTTATACACACACAGTCAGTGCTGGGACACTCAGTCCTGTTATACACACAATGTCAGTGCTGGGACACTCTGTCCGGTTATAAACACTGTCAGTGCTGGGACACTCAGTCCTGTTATACACAATGTCAGTGCTGGGACACTCAGTCCTGTTATACACACTGTCAGTGCTGGGACACTCAGTCCTCTTATACACACGGTCAGAATGGGACACTCAGTCCTGTTTTACACACACTGTCAGTGCTGGGACACTCAGTCCTGTTATACACAATGTCAGTGCTGTGAAATGCAGTCCAGTTATACACACATAGTCAGTGCTGGGACACTCAGTCCTGTTATACACAATGTGAGTGCTGGGACACTTAGTCCCGTTATAAACAATGTCAGTGCTGGGACACTCAGTCCTGTTATGCACAATGTCAGTGCTGGGACAATCAGTCCTGTTATACACACTGTCAGTGCTGGGAGACTCAGTCCTGCTTTACACACTGTCAGTGCTGGGACACTCAGTCCTTTTATACACACTGTCAGTGCTGGGACACTCAGTCCTGTTGGACACACACTGTCAGTGCTGAGACACTCAGTCCTGTTATACACACACTGTCAGTGCTGGGAGACTCAGTCCTGTTAAACACACACAATCTGTGCTGGGACACTCAGTCCTGTTATACACAATGTGAGTGCTGGGACACTCAGTCCAGTTATACACACACTGTCAGTGCTGAGATACTCAGTCCTGTTTTACACACACAGTCCGTGATGGGACACTCAGTCCTGTTATATACACAGTCCGTGCTGGGACACTCAGTCCTGTTATACACACACAGTCTGGGCTGGGACACTTGGTCCTGTTACACACTGTCAGGGCTGGGACACTCAGTCCTGTTACACACACACTGTCAGTGCAGGGAGACTCAGTCCTGTTATTAACACTGTAACCGCTGGGCGACTCAGTCCTGTTATACACAATGTCAGTGCTGGGACACTCTGTCCTGTTATACACACTGTCAGTGCTGGGACACTCGGTCTTGTTATACACACACTGTCCGTGCTGGGACACTCAGTCCTGTTATACACACACTGTCAGTGCTGAGATACTCAGTCCTGTTATACACACACAGTCCGTGCTGGGACACTCAGTCCTGTTATACACAATGTCAGTGCTGGGACACTCAGTCCTGTCATACACACTGTCAGTGCTGGGACACTCGGTCTTGTTATACACACACTGTCCGTGCTGGGACACTCAGTCCTGTTATACACACACTGTCAGTGCTGAGATACTCAGTCCTGTTATACACACACAGTCCGTGCTGGGACACTCAGTCCTGTTATACACAATGTCAGTGCTGGGACACTCAGTCCTGTTATACACACTGTCAGTGCTGGGACACTCAGTCCTTTTATACACACTGTCAGTGCTGGGACACTCAGTCCTGTTGGACACACACTGTCAGTGCTGAGACACTCAGTCCTGTTATACACACACTGTCAGTGCTGGGAGACTCAGTCCTGTTAAACACACACAATCTGTGCTGGGACACTCAGTCCCGTTATACACAATGTCAGTGCTGGGACACTCAGTCCAGTTATACACACACTGTCAGTGCTGAGATACTCAGTCCTGTTATACACACACAGTCCGTGCTGGGACACTCAGTCCTGTTATACTCAATGTCAGTGCTGGGACACTCAGTCCTGTCATACACACTGTCAGTGCTGAGACACTCAGTCCTGTTATACACACTGTCAGTGCTGGGAAACTCGGTCTTGTTATACACACACTGTCCGTGCTGGGACACTCAGTCCTGTTATACACACACTGTCAGTGCTGAGATACTCAGTCCTGTTATACACACACAGTCCGTGCTGGGACACTCAGTCCTGTTATACACAATGTCAGTGCTGGGACACTCAGTCCTGTTATACACAATGTGAGTGCTGGGACACTTAGTCCCGTTATAAACAATGTCAGTGCTGGGACACTCAGTCCTGTTATGCACAATGTCAGTGCTGGGACAATCAGTCCTGTTATACACACTGTCAGTGCTGGGAGACTCAGTCCTGCTTTACACACTGTCAGTGCTGGGACACTCAGTCCTTTTATACACACTGTCAGTGCTGGGACACTCAGCCCTGTTGGACACACACTGTCAGTGCTGAGACACTCAGTCCTGTTATACACACACTGTCAGTGCTGGGAGACTCAGTCCTGTTAAACACACACAATCTGTGCTGGGACACTCAGTCCTGTTATACACAATGTGAGTGCTGGGACACTCAGTCCCGTTATACACAATGTCAGTGCTGGGACACTCAGTCCAGTTATACACACACTGTCAGTGCTGAGATACTCAGTCCTGTTTTACACACACAGTCCGTGCTGGGACACTCAGTCCTGTTATACACAATGTCAGTGCTGGGACACTCTGTCCTGTTATACACACTGTCAGTGCTGGGACACTCGGTCTTTTTATACACACACTGTCAGTGCTGGGACCCTTAGTCCTGTCATACACACTGTCAGTGCTGAGACACTCAGTCCTGTTATACACGCACTGTCAGTGCTGGGACACTCAGTCCGGTTATACACACACAGTCCGTGCTGGGACACTCAGTCCTGTTATACACACACAGTCAGTGCTGGGACACTCAGTCCTGTTATACACACACAGTCCGTGCAGGGACACTCAGTCCTGTTATACACACACAGTCAGTGCTGGGACACTCAGTCCTGTTATACACACAATGTCAGTGCTGGGACACTCTGTCCGGTTATAAACACTGTCAGTGCTGGGACACTCAGTCCTGTTATACACAATGTCAGTGCTGGGACACTCAGTCCTGTTATACACACTGTCAGTGCTGGGACACTCAGTCCTCTTATACACACGGTCAGAATGGGACACTCAGTCCTGTTTTACACACACTGTCAGTGCTGGGACACTCAGTCCTGTTATACACAATGTCAGTGCTGTGAAATGCAGTCCAGTTATACACACATAGTCAGTGCTGGGACACTCAGTCCTGTTATACACAATGTGAGTGCTGGGACACTTAGTCCCGTTATAAACAATGTCAGTGCTGGGACACTCAGTCCTGTTATGCACAATGTCAGTGCTGGGACAATCAGTCCTGTTATACACACTGTCAGTGCTGGGAGACTCAGTCCTGCTTTACACACTGTCAGTGCTGGGACACTCAGTCCTTTTATACACACTGTCAGTGCTGGGACACTCAGTCCTGTTGGACACACACTGTCAGTGCTGAGACACTCAGTCCTGTTATACACACACTGTCAGTGCTGGGAGACTCAGTCCTGTTAAACACACACAATCTGTGCTGGGACACTCAGTCCTGTTATACACAATGTGAGTGCTGGGACACTCAGTCCAGTTATACACACACTGTCAGTGCTGAGATACTCAGTCCTGTTTTACACACACAGTCCGTGATGGGACACTCAGTCCTGTTATATACACAGTCCGTGCTGGGACACTCAGTCCTGTTATACACACACAGTCTGGGCTGGGACACTTGGTCCTGTTACACACTGTCAGGGCTGGGACACTCAGTCCTGTTACACACACACTGTCAGTGCAGGGAGACTCAGTCCTGTTATTAACACTGTAACCGCTGGGCGACTCAGTCCTGTTATACACAATGTCAGTGCTGGGACACTCTGTCCTGTTATACACACTGTCAGTGCTGGGACACTCGGTCTTGTTATACACACACTGTCAGTGCTGGGACACTCAGTCCTGTTATACACACACAGTCCGTGCTGGGACACTCAGTCCTGTTATACACAATGTCAGTGCTGGGACACTCAGTCCTGTCATACACACTGTCAGTGCTGAGACACTCAGTCCTGTTATACACACTGTCAGTGCTGGGACACTCGGTCTTGTTATACACACACAGTCCGTGCTGGGACACTCAGTCCTGTTATACACACACTGTCAGTGTTGAGATACACAGTCCTGTTATACACACACAGTCCGTGCTGGGACACTCAGTCCTGTTATACACAATGTCAGTGCTGGGACACTCAGTCCTGTTATACACACTGTCAGTGCTGGGACACTCGGTCTTGTTATACACACACTGTCCGTGCTGGGACACTCAGTCCTGTTATACACACACTGTCAGTGCTGAGATACTCAGTCCTGTTATACACACACAGTCCGTGCTGGGACACTCAGTCCTGTTATACACAATGTCAGTGCTGGGACACTCAGTCCTGTTATACACACTGTCAGTGCTGGGACACTCAGTCCTTTTATACACACTGTCAGTGCTGGGACACTCAGTCCTGTTGGACACACACTGTCAGTGCTGAGACACTCAGTCCTGTTATACACACACTGTCAGTGCTGGGAGACTCAGTCCTGTTAAACACACACAATCTGTGCTGGGACACTCAGTCCCGTTATACACAATGTCAGTGCTGGGACACTCAGTCCAGTTATACACACACTGTCAGTGCTGAGATACTCAGTCCTGTTATACACACACAGTCCGTGCTGGGACACTCAGTCCTGTTATACTCAATGTCAGTGCTGGGACACTCAGTCCTGTCATACACACTGTCAGTGCTGAGACACTCAGTCCTGTTATACACACTGTCAGTGCTGGGAAACTCGGTCTTGTTATACACACACTGTCCGTGCTGGGACACTCAGTCCTGTTATACACACACTGTCAGTGCTGAGATACTCAGTCCTGTTATACACACACAGTCCGTGCTGGGACACTCAGTCCTGTTATACACAATGTCAGTGCTGGGACACTCAGTCCTGTTATACACAATGTGAGTGCTGGGACACTTAGTCCCGTTATAAACAATGTCAGTGCTGGGACACTCAGTCCTGTTATGCACAATGTCAGTGCTGGGACAATCAGTCCTGTTATACACACTGTCAGTGCTGGGAGACTCAGTCCTGCTTTACACACTGTCAGTGCTGGGACACTCAGTCCTTTTATACACACTGTCAGTGCTGGGACACTCAGCCCTGTTGGACACACACTGTCAGTGCTGAGACACTCAGTCCTGTTATACACACACTGTCAGTGCTGGGAGACTCAGTCCTGTTAAACACACACAATCTGTGCTGGGACACTCAGTCCTGTTATACACAATGTGAGTGCTGGGACACTCAGTCCCGTTATACACAATGTCAGTGCTGGGACACTCAGTCCAGTTATACACACACTGTCAGTGCTGAGATACTCAGTCCTGTTTTACACACACAGTCCGTGCTGGGACACTCAGTCCTGTTATACACAATGTCAGTGCTGGGACACTCTGTCCTGTTATACACACTGTCAGTGCTGGGACACTCGGTCTTTTTATACACACACTGTCAGTGCTGGGACACTTAGTCCTGTCATACACACTGTCAGTGCTGAGACACTCAGTCCTGTTATACACGCACTGTCAGTGCTGGGACACTCAGTCCGGTTATACACACACAGTCCGTGCTGGGACACTCAGTCCTGTTATACACACACAGTCAGTGCTGGGACACTCAGTCCTGTTATACACACACAGTCCGTGCAGGGACACTCAGTCCTGTTATACACACACAGTCAGTGCTGGGACACTCAGTCCTGTTATACACACAATGTCAGTGCTGGGACACTCTGTCCGGTTATAAACACTGTCAGTGCTGGGACACTCAGTCCTGTTATACACAATGTCAGTGCTGGGACACTCAGTCCTGTTATACACACTGTCAGTGCTGGGACACTCAGTCCTCTTATACACACGGTCAGAATGGGACACTCAGTCCTGTTTTACACACACTGTCAGTGCTGGAACACTCAGTCCTGTTATACACAATGTCAGTGCTGTGAAATGCAGTCCAGTTATACACACATAGTCAGTGCTGGGACACTCAGTCCTGTTATACACAATGTGAGTGCTGGGACACTTAGTCCCGTTATAAACAATGTCAGTGCTGGGACACTCAGTCCTGTTATGCACAATGTCAGTGCTGGGACAATCAGTCCTGTTATACACACTGTCAGTGCTGGGAGACTCAGTCCTGCTTTACACACTGTCAGTGCTGGGACACTCAGTCCTTTTATACACACTGTCAGTGCTGGGACACTCAGTCCTGTTGGACACACACTGTCAGTGCTGAGACACTCAGTCCTGTTATACACACACTGTCAGTGCTGGGAGACTCAGTCCTGTTAAACACACACAATCTGTGCTGGGACACTCAGTCCTGTTATACACAATGTGAGTGCTGGGACACTCAGTCCAGTTATACACACACTGTCAGTGCTGAGATACTCAGTCCTGTTTTACACACACAGTCCGTGATGGGACACTCAGTCCTGTTATATACACAGTCCGTGCTGGGACACTCAGTCCTGTTATACACACACAGTCTGGGCTGGGACACTTGGTCCTGTTACACACTGTCAGGGCTGGGACACTCAGTCCTGTTACACACACACTGTCAGTGCAGGGAGACTCAGTCCTGTTATTAACACTGTAACCGCTGGGCGACTCAGTCCTGTTATACACAATGTCAGTGCTGGGACACTCTGTCCTGTTATACACACTGTCAGTGCTGGGACACTCGGTCTTGTTATACACACACTGTCCGTGCTGGGACACTCAGTCCTGTTATACACACACTGTCAGTGCTGAGATACTCAGTCCTGTTATACACACACAGTCCGTGCTGGGACACTCAGTCCTGTTATACACAATGTCAGTGCTGGGACACTCAGTCCTGTCATACACACTGTCAGTGCTGAGACACTCAGTCCTGTTATACACACTGTCAGTGCTGGGACACTCGGTCTTGTTATACACACACTGTCCGTGCTGGGACACTCAGTCCTGTTATACACACACTGTCAGTGTTGAGATACACAGTCCTGTTATACACACACAGTCCGTGCTGGGACACTCAGTCCTGTTATACACAATGTCAGTGCTGGGACACTCAGTCCTGTTATACACACTGTCAGTGCTGGGACACTCGGTCTTGTTATACACACACTGTCCGTGCTGGGACACTCAGTCCTGTTATACACACACTGTCAGTGCTGAGATACTCAGTCCTGTTATACACACACAGTCCGTGCTGGGACACTCAGTCCTGTTATACACAATGTCAGTGCTGGGACACTCAGTCCTGTTATACACACTGTCAGTGCTGGGACACTCAGTCCTGTTGGACACACACTGTCAGTGCTGAGACACTCAGTCCTGTTATACACACACTGTCAGTGCTGGGAGACTCAGTCCTGTTAAACACACACAATCTGTGCTGGGACACTCAGTCCTGTTATACACAATGTGAGTGCTGGGACACCCAGTCCCGTTATACACAATGTCAGTGCTGGGACACTCAGTCCAGTTATACACACACTGTCAGTGCTGAGATACTCAGTCCTGTTTTACACACACAGTCCGTGATGGGACACTCAGTCCTGTTATATACACAGTCCGTGCTGGGACACTCAGTCCTGTTATACACACACAGTCTGGGCTGGGACACTTGGTCCTGTTACACACTGTCAGTGCTGAGACACTCAGTCCTGTTATACACACACTGTCAGTGCTGGGAGACTCAGTCCTGTTATACACAATGTCAGTGCTGGGACACTCAGTCCTGTCATACACACTGTCAGTGCTGGGACACTCGGTCTTGTTATACACACACTGTCCGTGCTGGGACACTCAGTCCTGTTATACACACACTGTCAGTGCTGAGATACTCAGTCCTGTTATACACACACAGTCCGTGCTGGGACACTCAGTCCTGTTATACACAATGTCAGTGCTGGGACACTCAGTCCTGTTATACACACTGTCAGTGCTGGGACACTCAGTCCTTTTATACACACTGTCAGTGCTGGGACACTCAGTCCTGTTGGACACACACTGTCAGTGCTGAGACACTCAGTCCTGTTATACACACACTGTCAGTGCTGGGAGACTCAGTCCTGTTAAACACACACAATCTGTGCTGGGACACTCAGTCCTGTTATACACAATGTGAGTGCTGGGACACTCAGTCCCGTTATACACAATGTCAGTGCTGGGACACTCAGTCCAGTTATACACACACTGTCAGTGCTGAGATACTCAGTCCTGTTATACACACACAGTCCGTGCTGGGACACTCAGTCCTGTTATACACAATGGCAGTGCTGGGACACTCAGTCCTGTCATACACACTGTCAGTGGTGAGACACTCAGTCCTGTTATACACACTGTCAGTGCTGGGACACTCGGTCTTGTTATACACACACTGTCCGTGCTGGGACACTCAGTCCTGTTATACACACACTGTCAGTGCTGAGATACTCAGTCCTGTTATACACACACAGTCCGTGCTGGGACACTCAGTCCTGTTATACACAATGTCAGTGCTGGGACACTCAGTCCTGTTATACACAATGTGAGGGCTGGGACACTTAGTCCCGTTATAAACAATGTCAGTGCTGGGACACTCAGTCCTGTTATGCACAATGTCAGTGCTGGGACAATCAGTCCTGTTATACACACTGTCAGTGCTGGGAGACTCAGTCCTGCTTTACACACTGTCAGTGCTGGGACACTCAGTCCTTTTATACACACTGTCAGTGCTGGGACACTCAGTCCTGTTGGACACACACTGTCAGTGCTGAGACACTCAGTCCTGTTATACACACACTGTCAGTGCTGGGAGACTCAGTCCTGTTAAACACACCCAATCTGTGCTGGGACACTCAGTCCTGTTATACACAATGTGAGTGCTGGGACACTCAGTCCCGTTATACACAATGTCAGTGCTGGGACACTCAGTCCAGTTATACACACACTGTCAGTGCTGAGATACTCAGTCCTGTTTTACACACACAGTCCGTGCTGGGACACTCAGTCCTGTTATACACAATGTCAGTGCTGGGACACTCTGTCCTGTTATACACACTGTCAGTGCTGGGACACTCGGTCTTTTTATACACACACTGTCAGTGCTGGGACACTTAGTCCTGTCATACACACTGTCAGTGCTGAGACACTCAGTCCTGTTATACACGCACTGTCAGTGCTGGGACACTCAGTCCGGTTATACACACACAGTCCGTGCTGGGACACTCAGTCCTGTTATACACACACAGTCAGTGCTGGGACACTCAGTCCTGTTATACACACACAGTCCGTGCAGGGACACTCAGTCCTGTTATACACACACAGTCAGTGCTGGGACACTCAGTCCTGTTATACACACAATGTCAGTGCTGGGACACTCTGTCCGGTTATAAACACTGTCAGTGCTGGGACACTCAGTCCTGTTATACACAATGTCAGTGCTGGGACACTCAGTCCTGTTATACACACTGTCAGTGCTGGGACACTCAGTCCTCTTATACACACGGTCAGAATGGGACACTCAGTCCTGTTTTACACACACTGTCAGTGCTGGGACACTCAGTCCTGTTATACACAATGTGAGTGCTGGGACACTTAGTCCCGTTATAAACAATGTCAGTGCTGGGACACTCAGTCCTGTTATGCACAATGTCAGTGCTGGGACAATCAGTCCTGTTATACACACTGTCAGTGCTGGGAGACTCAGTCCTGCTTTACACACTGTCAGTGCTGGGACACTCAGTCCTTTTATACACACTGTCAGTGCTGGGACACTCAGTCCTGTTGGACACACACTGTCAGTGCTGAGACACTCAGTCCTGTTATACACACACTGTCAGTGCTGGGACACTCGGTCTTGTTATACACACACTGTCCGTGCTGGGACACTCAGTCCTGTTATACACACACTGTCAGTGCTGAGATACTCAGTCCTGTTATACACACACAGTCCGTGCTGGGACACTCAGTCCTGTTATACACAATGTCAGTGCTGGGACACTCAGTCCTGTCATACACACTGTCAGTGCTGAGACACTCAGTCCTGTTATACACACTGTCAGTGCTGGGACACTCGGTCTTGTTATACACACACTGTCCGTGCTGGGACACTCAGTCCTGTTATACACACACTGTCAGTGCTGAGATACACAGTCCTGTTATACACACACAGTCCGTGCTGGGACACTCAGTCCTGTTATACACAATGTCAGTGCTGGGACACTCAGTCCTGTTATACACACTGTCAGTGCTGGGACACTCGGTCTTGTTATACACACACTGTCCGTGCTGCGACACTCAGTCCTGTTATACACACACTGTCAGTGCTGAGATACTCAGTCCTGTTATACACACACAGTCCGTGCTGGGACACTCAGTCCTGTTATACACAATGTCAGTGCTGGGACACTTAGTCCCGTTATAAACAATGTCAGTGCTGGGACACTCAGTCCTGTTATGCACAATGTCAGTGCTGGGACAATCAGTCCTGTTATACACACTGTCAGTGCTGGGAGACTCAGTCCTGCTTTACACACTGTCAGTGCTGGGACACTCAGTCCTTTTATACACACTGTCAGTGCTGGGACACTCAGTCCTGTTGGACACACACTGTCAGTGCTGAGACACTCAGTCCTGTTATACACACACTGTCAGTGCTGGGAGACTCAGTCCTGTTAAACACACCCAATCTGTGCTGGGACACTCAGTCCTGTTATACACAATGTGAGTGCTGGGACACTCAGTCCCGTTATACACAATGTCAGTGCTGGGACACTCAGTCCAGTTATACACACACTGTCAGTGCTGAGATACTCAGTCCTGTTTTACACACACAGTCCGTGCTGGGACACTCAGTCCTGTTATACACAATGTCAGTGCTGGGACACTCTGTCCTGTTATACACACTGTCAGTGCTGGGACACTCGGTCTTTTTATACACACACTGTCAGTGCTGGGACACTTAGTCCTGTCATACACACTGTCAGTGCTGAGACACTCAGTCCTGTTATACACGCACTGTCAGTGCTGGGACACTCAGTCCGGTTATACACACACAGTCCGTGCTGGGACACTCAGTCCTGTTATACACACACAGTCAGTGCTGGGACACTCAGTCCTGTTATACACACACAGTCCGTGCAGGGACACTCAGTCCTGTTATACACACACAGTCAGTGCTGGGACACTCAGTCCTGTTATACACACAATG
Organism: Heterodontus francisci; assembly: GCF_036365525.1. Lineage (NCBI taxonomy): Eukaryota > Metazoa > Chordata > Chondrichthyes > Heterodontiformes > Heterodontidae > Heterodontus > Heterodontus francisci. The sequence continues at coordinate 9,816,911 of NC_090377.1, forward strand.
TCAGTGCTGGGACACTCTGTCCGGTTATAAACACTGTCAGTGCTGGGACACTCAGTCCTGTTATACACAATGTCAGTGCTGGGACACTCAGTCCTGTTATACACACTGTCAGTGCTGGGACACTCAGTCCTCTTATACACACGGTCAGAATGGGACACTCAGTCCTGTTTTACACACACTGTCAGTGCTGGGACACTCAGTCCTGTTATACACAATGTGAGTGCTGGGACACTTAGTCCCGTTATAAACAATGTCAGTGCTGGGACACTCAGTCCTGTTATGCACAATGTCAGTGCTGGGACAATCAGTCCTGTTATACACACTGTCAGTGCTGGGAGACTCAGTCCTGCTTTACACACTGTCAGTGCTGGGACACTCAGTCCTTTTATACACACTGTCAGTGCTGGGACACTCAGTCCTGTTGGACACACACTGTCAGTGCTGAGACACTCAGTCCTGTTATACACACACTGTCAGTGCTGGGACACTCGGTCTTGTTATACACACACTGTCCGTGCTGGGACACTCAGTCCTGTTATACACACACTGTCAGTGCTGAGATACTCAGTCCTGTTATACACACACAGTCCGTGCTGGGACACTCAGTCCTGTTATACACAATGTCAGTGCTGGGACACTCAGTCCTGTCATACACACTGTCAGTGCTGAGACACTCAGTCCTGTTATACACACTGTCAGTGCTGGGACACTCGGTCTTGTTATACACACACTGTCCGTGCTGGGACACTCAGTCCTGTTATACACACACTGTCAGTGCTGAGATACACAGTCCTGTTATACACACACAGTCCGTGCTGGGACACTCAGTCCTGTTATACACAATGTCAGTGCTGGGACACTCAGTCCTGTTATACACACTGTCAGTGCTGGGACACTCGGTCTTGTTATACACACACTGTCCGTGCTGCGACACTCAGTCCTGTTATACACACACTGTCAGTGCTGAGATACTCAGTCCTGTTATACACACACAGTCCGTGCTGGGACACTCAGTCCTGTTATACACAATGTCAGTGCTGGGACACTCAGTCCTGTTATACACACTGTCAGTGCTGGGACACTCAGTCCTTTTATACACACTGTCAGTGCTGGGACACTCAGTCCTGTTGGACACACACTGTCAGTGCTGAGACACTCAGTCCTGTTATACACACACTGTCAGTGCTGGGAGACTCAGTCCTGTTAAACACACACAATCTGTGCTGGGACACTCAGTCCTGTTATACACAATGTGAGTGCTGGGACACTCAGTCCCGTTATACACAATGTCAGTGCTGGGACACTCAGTCCAGTTATACACACACTGTCAGTGCTGAGATACTCAGTCCTGTTTTACACACACAGTCCGTGATGGGACACTCAGTCCTGTTATATACACAGTCCGTGCTGGGACACTCAGTCCTGTTATACACACACAGTCTGGGCTGGGACACTTGGTCCTGTTACACACTGTCAGGGCTGGGACACTCAGTCCTGTTACACACACACTGTCAGTGCAGGGAGACTCAGTCCTGTTATTAACACTGTAACCGCTGGGCGACTCAGTCCTGTTATACACAATGTCAGTGCTGGGACACTCTGTCCTGTTATACACACTGTCAGTGCTGGGACACTCGGTCTTGTTATACACACACTGTCCGTGCTGGGACACTCAGTCCTGTTATACACACACTGTCAGTGCTGAGATACTCAGTCCTGTTATACACACACAGTCCGTGCTGGGACACTCAGTCCTGTTATACACAATGTCAGTGCTGGGACACTCAGTCCTGTCATACACACTGTCAGTGCTGAGACACTCAGTCCTGTTATACACACTGTCAGTGCTGGGACACTCGGTCTTGTTATACACACACTGTCCGTGCTGGGACACTCAGTCCTGTTATACACACACTGTCAGTGCTGAGATACTCAGTCCTGTTATACACACACAGTCCGTGCTGGGACACTCAGTCCTGTTATACACAATGTCAGTGCTGGGATACTCAGTCCTGTTATACACACTGTCAGTGCTGGGACACTCGGTCTTGTTATACACACACTGTCCGTGCTGGGACACTCAGTCCTGTTATACACACACTGTCAGTGCTGAGATACTCAGTCCTGTTATACACACACAGTCCGTGCTGGGACACTCAGTCCTGTTATACACACTGTCAGTGCTGGGACACTCAGTCCTCTTATACACACGGTCAGAATGGGACACTCAGTCCTGTTTTACACACACTGTCAGTGCTGGGACATTCAGTCCTGTTATACACAATGTCAGTGCTGTGAAATGCAGTCCTGTTATACACACATAGTCAGTGCTGGGACACTCAGTCCTGTTATACACAATGTGAGTGCTGGGACACTTAGTCCCGTTATAAACAATGTCAGTGCTGGGACACTCAGTCCTGTTATGCACAATGTCAGTGCTGGGACAATCAGTCCTGTTATACACACTGTCAGTGCTGGGAGACTCAGTCCTGCTTTACACACTGTCAGTGCTGGGACACTCAGTCCTTTTATACACACTGTCAGTGCTGGGACACTCAGTCCTGTTATACACACACTGTCAGTGCTGGGAGACTCAGTCCTGTTAAACACACACAATCTGTGCTGGGACACTCAGTCCTGTTATACACAATGTCAGTGCTGGGACACTCAGTCCCGTTATACACAATGTCAGTGCTGGGACACTCAGTCCAGTTATACACACACTTTCAGTGCTGAGATACTCAGTCCTGTTTTACACACACAGTCCGTGATGGGACACTCAGTCCTGTTATACACACACAGTCTGGGCTGGGACACTTGGTCCTGTTACACACTGTCAGGGCTGGGACACTCAGTGCTGTTACACACACACTGTCAGTGCAGGGAGACTCAGTCCTGTTATTAACACTGTAACCGCTGGGCGACTCAGTCCTGTTATACACAATGTCAGTGCTGGGACACTCTGTCCTGTTATACACACTGTCAGTGCTGGGACACTCGGTCTTGTTATACACACACTGTCCGTGCTGGGACACTCAGTCCTGTTATACACACACTGTCAGTGCTGAGATACTCAGTCCTGTTATACACACACAGTCCGTGCTGGGACACTCAGTCCTGTTATACACAATGTCAGTGCTGGGACACTCAGTCCTGTCATACACACTGTCAGTGCTGCGACACTCAGTCCTGTTATACACGCACTGTCAGTGCTGGGACACTCTGTCCGGTTATACACACACAGTCCGTGCTGGGACACTCAGTCCTGTTATACACACACAGTCAGTGCTGGGACACTCAGTCCTGTTATACACACACAGTCCGTGCTGGGACACTCAGTCCTGTTATACACACACAGTCAGTGCTGGGACACTCAGTCCTGTTATACACACAATGTCAGTGCTGGGACACTCTGTCCGGTTATAAACACTGTCAGTGCTGGGACACTCAGTCCTGTTATACACAATGTCAGTGCTGGGACACTCAGTCCTGTTATACACACTATAAGTGCTGGGACACTCAGTCCTCTTATACACACGGTCAGAATGGGACACTCAGTCCTGTTTTACACACACTGTGAGTGCTGGGACACTCAGTCCTGTTATACACACACTGTCAGTGGTGGGACACTCAGTCCTGTTATACACAATGTCAGTGCTGGGACACTCAGTCCTGTTATACACATTGTCAGTGCTGGGACACTCAGTCCTGTTATACACAATGTCAGTGCTGGGACACTCAGTCCCGTTATACACACTGTCAGTGCTGGGACACTCAGTCATGTTATACACAATGTCAGTGCTGGGACACTCAGTCCCGTTATACACACTGTCAGTGCTGAGACATTCAGTCCTGTTATACACACACAGTCAGTGCTGTGACATGCAGTCCTGTTAAACACACACAGTCAGTGCTGGGACACTCTGTCCTGTTATACACATTGTCAGTGCTGGGACACTCAGTCCTGTTACTCACACACTGTCAGTGCTGGGACACTCAGTCCCGTTATACACACTGTCAGTGCTGAGACATTCAGTCCTGTTATACACACACAGTCAGTGCTGTGAAATGCAGTCCTGTTATACACAAACAGTCAGTGCTGGGACACTCAGCCATGTTATACATACTGTCAGTGCTGAGACACTCAGTCCTGTTATACACACACAGTCCGTGCTGGGACACTCAGTCCGGTTATACACACACTGTCAGTGCTGAGATACTCAGTCCTGTTATACACACACAGTCCGTGCTGGGACACTCAGTCCTGTTATACACACACTGTCTGTGGTGGGACACTCAGTCCTGTTATACATACTGTCAGTGCTGAGACACTCAGTCCTGTTGTACACACACAGTCCGTGCTGGGACACTCAGTCCTGTTATACACACACTGTCAGTGCTGGGACACTCAGTCCTGTTATACACACACTGTCAGTGCTGAGATACTAAGTCCTGTTATACACACACAGTCCGTGCTGGGACACTCAGTCCTGTTATACACACACAGTCCGTGCTGGGACACTCAGTCCTGTTGGACACACACTGTCAGTGCTGGGACACACAGTCCTGTTGGACACACACTGTCAGTGCTGAGACACTCAGTCCTGTTATACACACACAGTCAGTGCTGTGAAATGCAGTCCTGTTAAACACACACAATCAGTGCTGGGACACTCAGTCCTTTTATACACAATGTGAGTGCTGGGACACTCAGTCCCGTTATACACAATGTCAGTGCTGGGACACTCAGTCCTGTTATACACACACTGTCAGTGCTGAGATACTCAGTCCTGTATTACACACACAGTCCGTGATGGGACACTCAGTCCTGTTATACACACACAGTCCGTGCTGGGACACTCAGTCCTGTTATACACACACAGTCTGGGCTGGGACACTTGGTCCTGTTACACACTGTCAGGGCTGGGACACTCAGTCCTGTTGCACACACACTGTCAGTGCAGGGAGACTCAGTCCTGTTATTAACACTGTAACCGCTGGGCGACTCAGTCCTGTTATACACAATGTCAGTGCTGGGACACTCTGTCCTGTTATACACACACAGTCCGTGCTGGGACACTCAGTCCTGTTATACATACTGTCAGTGCTGAGACACTCAGTCCTGTTATACACACACAGTCCGTGCTGGGACACTCAGTCCTGTAAGACACAATGTCAGTGCTGGGACACTCTGTCCTGTTATACACACTGTCAGTGCTGGGACACTCGGTCTTTTTATACACACACTGTCAGTGCTGGGACACTTCGTCCTGTCATACACACTGTCAGTGCTGAGACACTCAGTCCTGTTATACACGCACTGTCAGTGCTGGGACACTCAGTCCGGTTATACACACACAGTCCGTGCTTGGACACTCAGTCCTGTTATACACACACAGTCAGTGCTGGGACACTCAGTCCTGTTATACACACACAGTCCGTGCAGGGACACTCAGTCCTGTTATACACACACAGTCAGTGCTGGGACACTCAGTCCTGTTATACACACAATGTCAGTGCTGGGACACTCTGTCCGGTTATAAACACTGTCAGTGCTGGGACACTCAGTCCTGTTATACACAATGTCAGTGCTGGGACACTCAGTCCTGTTATACACACTGTCAGTGCTGGGACACTCAGTCCTCTTATACACACGGTCAGAATGGGACACTCAGTCCTGTTTTACACACACTGTCAGTGCTGGGACACTCAGTCCTGTTATACACAATGTCAGTGCTGTGAAATGCAGTCCTGTTATACACACATAGTCAGTGCTGGGACACTCAGTCCCGTTATAAACAATGTCAGTGCTGGGAAACTCAGTCCTGTTATGCACAATGTGAGTGCTGGGACATTCTGTCCCGTTATACACAATGTCAGTGCTGGGACACTCAGTCCTGTTATACACAATGTCAGTGCTGGGACAATCAGTCCTGTTATACACACTGTCAGTGCTGGGAGACTCAGTCCTGCTATACACACTGTCAGTGCTGGGACACTCAGTCCTTTTATACACACTGTCAGTGCTGGGACACTCAGTCCTGTTGGACACACACTGTCAGTGCTGAGACACTCAGTCCTGTTATACACACACTGTCAGTGCTGGGACACTCAGTCCTTTTATACACACTGTCAGTGCTGGGACACTCAGTCCTGTTGGACACACACTGTCAGTGCTGAGACACTCAGTCCTGTTATACACACACAGTCAGTGCTGTGAAATGCAGTCCTGTTAAACACACACAATCAGTGCTGGGACACTCAGTCCTGTTATACACAATGTGAGTGCTGGGACACTCAGTTCCGTTATACACAATGTCAGTGCTGGGACACTCAGTCCTGTTATACACACACTGTCAGTGCTGAGATACTCAGTCCTGTTTTACACACACAGTCCGTGATGGGACACTCAGTCCTGTTATACACACACAGTCCGTGCTGGGACACTCAGTCCTGTTATACACACACAGTCTGGGCTGGGACACTTGGTCCTGTTACACACTGTCAGGGCTGGGACACTCAGTCCTGTTGCACACACACTGTCAGTGCAGGGAGACTCAGTCCTGTTATTAACACTGTAACCGCTGGGCGACTCAGTCCTGTTATACACAATGTCAGTGCTGGGACACTCTGTCCTGTTATACACACTGTCAGTGCTGGGACACTCAGTCCTGTTATACACACACAGTCCGTGCTGGGACACTCAGTCCTGTTATACATACTGTCAGTGCTGAGACACTCAGTCCTGTTATACACACACAGTCCGTGCTGGGACACTCAGTCCTGATATACACACACTGTCAGTGCTGAGATACTCAGTCCTGTTATACACACACAGTCCGTGCTGGGACACTCAGTCCTGTAAGACACAATGTCAGTGCTGGGACACTCTGTCCTGTTATACACACTGTCAGTGCTGGGACACTCGGTCTTTTTATACACACACTGTCAGTGCTGGGACACTTAGTCCTGTCATACACACTGTCAGTGCTGAGACACTCAGTCCTGTTATACACGCACTGTCAGTGCTGGGACACTCAGTCCGGTTATACACACACAGTCCGTGCTGGGACACTCAGTCCTGTTATACACACACAGTCAGTGCTGGGACACTCAGTCCTGTTATACACACACAGTCCGTGCAGGGACACTCAGTCCTGTTATACACACACAGTCAGTGCTGGGACACTCAGTCCTGTTATACACACAATGTCAGTGCTGGGACACTCTGTCCGGTTATAAACACTGTCAGTGCTGGGACACTCAGTCCTGTTATACACAATGTCAGTGCTGGGACACTCAGTCCTGTTATACACACTGTCAGTGCTGGGACACTCAGTCCTCTTATACACACGGTCAGAATGGGACACTCAGTCCTGTTTTACACACACTGTCAGTGCTGGGACACTCAGTCCTGTTATACACAATGTCAGTGCTGTGAAATGCAGTCCTGTTATACACACATAGTCAGTGCTGGGACACTCAGTCCCGTTATAAACAATGTCAGTGCTGGGAAACTCAGTCCTGTTATGCACAATGTGAGTGCTGGGACATTCTGTCCCGTTATACACAATGTCAGTGCTGGGACACTCAGTCCTGTTATACACAATGTCAGTGCTGGGACAATCAGTCCTGTTATACACACTGTCAGTGCTGGGAGACTCAGTCCTTTTATACACACTGTCAGTGCTGGGACACTCAGTCCTGTTGGACACACACTGTCAGTGCTGAGACACTCAGTCCTGTTACACACACTGTCAGTGCTGGGACACTCAGTCCTTTTATACACACTGTCAGTGCTGGGACACTCAGTCCTGTTGGACACACACTGTCAGTGCTGAGACACTCAGTCCTGTTATACACACACTGTCAGTGCTGGGAGACTCAGTCCTGCTATACACACTGTCAGTGCTGGGACACTCAGTCCTGTTGGACACACACTGTCAGTGCTGAGACACTCAGTCCTGTTAAACACACACAATCTGTGCTGGGACACTCAGTCCTGTTATACACAATCTGAGTGCTGGGACACTCAGTCCCGTTATACACAATGTCAGTGCTGGGACACTCAGTCCAGGTACACTGTCAGTGCTGAGATACTCAGTCCTGTTTTACACACACAGTCGGTGATGGGACACTCAGTCCTGTTATACACACACAGTCCGTGCTGGGACACTCAGTCCTGTTATACACACACAGTATGGGCTGGGACACTTGGTCCTGTTACACACTGTCAGGGCTGGGACACTCAGTCCTGTTATACACACACTGTCAGTGCAGGGAGACTCAGTCCTGTTATTAACACTGTAACCGCTGGGCGACTCAGTCCTGTTATACACAATGTCAGTGCTGGGACACTCTGTCCTGTTATACACACTGTCAGTGCTGGGACACTCGGTCTTGTTATACACACACTGTCCGTGCTGGGACACTCAGTCCTGTTATACACACACTGTCAGTGCTGAGATACTCAGTCCTGTTATACACACACAGTCCGTGCTGGGACACTCAGTCCTGTTATACACAATGTCAGTGCTGGGACACTCAGTCCTGTCATACACACTGTCAGTGCTGAGACACTCAGTCCTGTTATACACGCACTGTCAGTGCTGGGACACTCTGTCCGGTTATACACACACAGTCCGTGCTGGGACACTCAGTCCTGTTATACACACACAGTCAGTGCTGGGACACTCAGTCCTGTTATACACACACAGTCCGTGCTGGGACACTCAGTCCTGTTATACACACACAGTCAGTGCTGGGACACTCAGTCCTGTTATACACACAATGTCAGTGCTGGGACACTCTGTCCGGTTATAAACACTGTCAGTGCTGGGACACTCAGTCCTGTTATACACAATGTCAGTGCTGGGACACTCAGTCCTGTTATACACACTGTAAGTGCTGGGACACTCAGTCCTGTTATACACACACTGTCAGTGGTGGGACACTCAGTCCTGTTATACACAATGTCAGTGCTGGGACACTCAGTCCTGTTATACACATTGTCAGTGCTGGGACACTCAGTCCTGTTATACACAATGTCAGTGCTGGGACACTCAGTCCCGTTATACACACTGTCAGTGCTGGGACACTCAGTCATGTTGGACACACACTGTCAGTGCTGAGACATTCAGTCCTGTTATACACACACAGTCAGTGCTGTGACATGCAGTCCTGTTAAACACACACAGTCAGTGCTGGGACACTCTGTCCTGTTATACACACACTGTCAGTGCTGCGACACTCAGCCATGTTATACATACTGTCAGTGCTGAGACACTCAGTCCTGTTATAGACACACAGTCCGTGCTGGGACACTCAGTCCGGTTATACACACACTGTCAGTGCTGAGATACTCAGTCCTGTTATACACACACAGTCCGTGCTGGGACACTCAGTCCTGTTATACACACACTGTCAGTGGTGGGACACTCAGTCCTGTTATACATACTGTCAGTGCTGAGACACTCAGTCCTGTTATACACACACAGTCCGTGCTGGGACACTCAGTCCTGTTATGCACACACTGTCAGTGCTGGGACACTCAGTCCTGTTATACACACACTGTCAGTGCTGAGATACTCAGTCCTGTTATACACACACAGTCCGTGCTGGGACACTCAGTCCTGTTATACACACACAGTCCGTGCTGGGGCACTCAGTCCTGTTGGACACACACTGTCAGTGCTGGGACACTCAGTCCTGTTGGACACACACTGTCAGTGCTGAGACACTCAGTCCTGTTATACACACACAGTCAGTGCTGGGACACTCAGTCCTGTTATACACAATGTGAGTGCTGGGACACTCAGTCCCGTTATACACAATGTCAGTGCTGGGACACTCAGTCCTGTTATACACACACTGTCAGTGCTGAGATACTCAGTCCTGTTTTACACACACAGTCCGTGATGGGACACTCAGTCCTGTTATACACACACAGTCAGTGCTGTGAAATGCAGTCCTGTTAAACACACACAATCAGTGCTGGGACACTCAGTCCCGTTATACACAATGTCAGTGCTGGGACACTCAGTCCTGTTATACACACACTGTCAGTGCTGAGATACTCAGTCCTGTTTTACACACACAGTCCGTGATGGGACACTCAGTCCTGTTATACACACACAGTCCGTGCTGGGACACTCAGTCCTGTTATACACACACAGTCTGGGCTGGGACACTTGGTCCTGTTACACACTGTCAGGGCTGGGACACTCAGTCCTGTTACACACACACTGTCAGTGCAGGGAGACTCAGTCCTGTTATTAACACTGTAACCGCTGGGCGACTCAGTCCTGTTATACACAATGTCAGTGCTGGGACACTCTGTCCTGTTATACACACTGTCAGTGCTGGGACACTCAGTCCTGTTATACACACACAGTCCGTGCTGGGACACTCAGTCCTGTTATACATACTGTCAGTGCTGAGACACTCAGTCCTGTTATACACACACAGTCCGTGCTGGGACACTCAGTCCTGTTATACACACACTGTCAGTGCTGAGATACTCAGTCCTGTTATACACACACAGTCCATGCTGGGACACTCAGTCCTGTAAGACACAATGTCAGTGCTGGGACACTCTGTCCTGTTAAACACACTGTCAGTGCTGGGACACTCGGTCTTTTTATACACACACTGTCAGTGCTGGGACACTTAGTCCTGTCATACACACTGTCAGTGCTGAGACACTCAGTCCTGTTATACATGCACTGTCAGTGCTGGGACACTCAGTCCGGTTATACACACACAGTTCGTGCTGGGACACTCAGTCCTGTTATACACACACAGTCAGTGCTGGGACACTCAGTCCTGTTATACACACACAGTCCGTGCAGGGACACTCAGTCCTGTTATACACACACAGTCAGTGCTGGGACACTCAGTCCTGTTATACACACAATGTCAGTGCTGGGACACTCTGTCCGGTTATAAACACTGTCAGTGCTGGGACACTCAGTCCTGTTATACACAATGTCAGTGCTGGGACACTCAGTCCTCTTATACACACGGTCAGAATGGGACACTCAGTCCTGTTATACACAATGTCAGTGCTGTGAAATGCAGTCCTGTTATACACACATAGTCAGTGCTGGGACACTCAGTCCTGTTATACACAATGTGAGTGCTGGGACACTTAGTCCCGTTATAAACAATGTCAGTGCTGGGACATTCTGTCCCGTTATACACACTATCAGTGCTGGGACACTCAGTCCTTTTATACACACTGTCAGTGCTGGGACAATCAGTCCTGTTATACACACTGTCAGTGCTGGGAGACTCAGTCCTGCTAGACACACTATCAGTGCTGGGACACTCAGTCCTTTTATACACACTGTCAGTGCTGAGACACTCAGTCCTGTTATACACACTGTCAGTGCTGGGACACTCAGTCCTTTTATACACACTGTCAGTGCTGGGACACTCAGTCCTTTTGGACACACACTGTCAGTGCTGAGACACTCAGTCCTGTTATACACACACAGTCAGTGCTGTGAAATGCAGTCCTGTTAAACACACACAATCTGTGCTGGGACACTCAGTCCTGTTATACACAATGTGAGTGCTGGGACACTCAGTCCCGTTATACACAATGTCAGTGCTGGGACACTCAGTCCAGTTATACACACACTGTCAGTGCTGAGATACTCAGTCCTGTTTTACACACACAGTCCGTGATGGGACGCTCAGTCCTGTTATACACACACAGTCCGTGCTGGGACACTCAGTCCTGTTATACACCCACAGTCTGGGCTGGGACACTTGGTCCTGTTACACACTGTCAGGGCTGGGACACTCAGTCCTGTTACACACACACTGTCAGTGCAGGGAGACTCAGTCCTGTTATTAACACTGTAACCGCTGGGCGACTCAGTCCTGTTATACACAATGTCAGTGCTGGGACACTCTGTCCTGTTATACACACTGTCAGTGCTGGGACACTCGGTCTTGTTATACACACACTGTCCGTGCTGGGACACTCAGTCCTGTTTTTCACACACTGTCAGTGCTGAGATACTCAGTCCTGTTATACACACACAGTCCGTGCTGGGACACTCAGTCCTGTTATACACACTGTCAGTGCTGAGACACTCAGTCCTGTTATACACGCACTGTCAGTGCTGGGACACTCTGTCCGGTTATACACACACAGTCCGTGCTGGGACACTCAGTCCTGTTATACACACACAGTCAGTGCTGGGACACTCAGTCCTGTTATACACACACAGTCCGTGCTGGGACACTCAGTCCTGTTATACACACACAGTCAGTGCTGGGACACTCAGTCCTGTTATACACACAATGTCAGTGCTGGGACACTCTGTCCGGTTATAAACACTGTCAGTGCTGGGACACTCAGTCCTGTTATACACAATGTCAGTGCTGGGACACTCAGTCCTGTTATACACAATGTCAGTGCTGGGACACTCAGTCCTGTTATACACAATGTCAGTGCTGGGACACTCAGTCCTGTTATACACATTGTCAGTGCTGGGAAACTCAGTCCTGTTATACACAATGTCAGTGCTGGGACACTCAGTCCTGTTGGACACACACTGTCAGTGCTGAGACACTCAGTCCTGATATACACACACAGTCAGTGCTGTGAAATGCAGTCCTGTTATACACAAACAGTCAGTGCTGGGACACTCTGTCCTGTTATACACACACTGTCAGTGCTGAGATACTCAGTCCTGTTATACACACACAGTCAGTGCTGTGACATGCAGTCCTGTTAAACACACACAGTCAGTGCTGAGACATTCAGTCCTGTTATACACACACAGTCAGTGCTGTGACATGCAGTCCTGTTAAACACACACAGTCAGTGCTGGGACACTCTGTCCTGTTATACACACACTGTCAGTGCTGGGACACTCAGTCCTATTATACACATTGTCAGTGCTGGGACACTCAGTCCTGTTACTCACACATTGTCAGTGCTGGGACACTCAGTCCTGTTGGACACACACTGTCAGTGCTGAGACACTCAGTCCTGATATACACACACAGTCAGTGCTGTGAAATGCAGTCCTGTTATACACAAACAGTCAGTGCTGGGACACTCAGCCATGTTATACATACTGTCAGTGCTGAGACACTCAGTCCTGTTATACACACACAGTCCGTGCTGGGACACTCAGTCCGGTTATACACACACTGTCAGTGCTGAGATACTCAGTCCTGTTATACACACACAGTCCGTGCTGGGACACTCAGTCCTGTTATACACACACTGTCAGTGCTGAGATACTCAGTCCTGTTATACACACACAGTCCGTGCTGGGACACTCAGTCCTGTTATACACAATGTCAGTGCTGGGACACTCAGTCCTGTCATACACACTGTCAGTGCTGAGACACTCAGTCCTGTTATACACGCACTGTCAGTGCTGGGACACTCTGTCCGGTTATACACACACAGTCCGTGCTGGGACACTCAGTCCTGTTATACACACACAGTCAGTGCTGGGACACTCAGTCCTGTTATACACACACAGTCCGTGCTGGGACACTCAGTCCTGTTATACACACACAGTCAGTGCTGGGACACTCAGTCCTGTTATACACACAATGTCAGTGCTGGGACACTCTGTCCGGTTATAAACACTGTCAGTGCTGGGACACTCAGTCCTGTTATACACAATGTCAGTGCTGGGACACTCAGTCCTGTTATACACACTGTAAGTGCTGGGACACTCAGTCCTGTTATACACACACTGTCAGTGGTGGGACACTCAGTCCTGTTATACACAATGTCAGTGCTGGGACACTCAGTCCTGTTATACACATTGTCAGTGCTGGGACACTCAGTCCTGTTATACACAATGTCAGTGCTGGGACACTCAGTCCCGTTATACACACTGTCAGTGCTGGGACACTCAGTCATGTTGGACACACACTGTCAGTGCTGAGACATTCAGTCCTGTTATACACACACAGTCAGTGCTGTGACATGCAGTCCTGTTAAACACACACAGTCAGTGCTGGGACACTCTGTCCTGTTATACACACACTGTCAGTGCTGCGACACTCAGCCATGTTATACATACTGTCAGTGCTGAGACACTCAGTCCTGTTATAGACACACAGTCCGTGCTGGGACACTCAGTCCGGTTATACACACACTGTCAGTGCTGAGATACTCAGTCCTGTTATACACACACAGTCCGTGCTGGGACACTCAGTCCTGTTATACACACACTGTCAGTGGTGGGACACTCAGTCCTGTTATACATACTGTCAGTGCTGAGACACTCAGTCCTGTTATACACACACAGTCCGTGCTGGGACACTCAGTCCTGTTATGCACACACTGTCAGTGCTGGGACACTCAGTCCTGTTATACACACACTGTCAGTGCTGAGATACTCAGTCCTGTTATACACACACAGTCCGTGCTGGGACACTCAGTCCTGTTATACACACACAGTCCGTGCTGGGGCACTCAGTCCTGTTGGACACACACTGTCAGTGCTGGGACACTCAGTCCTGTTGGACACACACTGTCAGTGCTGAGACACTCAGTCCTGTTATACACACACAGTCAGTGCTGGGACACTCAGTCCTGTTATACACAATGTGAGTGCTGGGACACTCAGTCCCGTTATACACAATGTCAGTGCTGGGACACTCAGTCCTGTTATACACACACTGTCAGTGCTGAGATACTCAGTCCTGTTTTACACACACAGTCCGTGATGGGACACTCAGTCCTGTTATACACACACAGTCAGTGCTGTGAAATGCAGTCCTGTTAAACACACACAATCAGTGCTGGGACACTCAGTCCCGTTATACACAATGTCAGTGCTGGGACACTCAGTCCTGTTATACACACACTGTCAGTGCTGAGATACTCAGTCCTGTTTTACACACACAGTCCGTGATGGGACACTCAGTCCTGTTATACACACACAGTCCGTGCTGGGACACTCAGTCCTGTTATACACACACAGTCTGGGCTGGGACACTTGGTCCTGTTACACACTGTCAGGGCTGGGACACTCAGTCCTGTTACACACACACTGTCAGTGCAGGGAGACTCAGTCCTGTTATTAACACTGTAACCGCTGGGCGACTCAGTCCTGTTATACACAATGTCAGTGCTGGGACACTCTGTCCTGTTATACACACTGTCAGTGCTGGGACACTCAGTCCTGTTATACACACACAGTCCGTGCTGGGACACTCAGTCCTGTTATACATACTGTCAGTGCTGAGACACTCAGTCCTGTTATACACACACAGTCCGTGCTGGGACACTCAGTCCTGTTATACACACACTGTCAGTGCTGAGATACTCAGTCCTGTTATACACACACAGTCCATGCTGGGACACTCAGTCCTGTAAGACACAATGTCAGTGCTGGGACACTCTGTCCTGTTAAACACACTGTCAGTGCTGGGACACTCGGTCTTTTTATACACACACTGTCAGTGCTGGGACACTTAGTCCTGTCATACACACTGTCAGTGCTGAGACACTCAGTCCTGTTATACATGCACTGTCAGTGCTGGGACACTCAGTCCGGTTATACACACACAGTTCGTGCTGGGACACTCAGTCCTGTTATACACACACAGTCAGTGCTGGGACACTCAGTCCTGTTATACACACACAGTCCGTGCAGGGACACTCAGTCCTGTTATACACACACAGTCAGTGCTGGGACACTCAGTCCTGTTATACACACAATGTCAGTGCTGGGACACTCTGTCCGGTTATAAACACTGTCAGTGCTGGGACACTCAGTCCTGTTATACACAATGTCAGTGCTGGGACACTCAGTCCTCTTATACACACGGTCAGAATGGGACACTCAGTCCTGTTATACACAATGTCAGTGCTGTGAAATGCAGTCCTGTTATACACACATAGTCAGTGCTGGGACACTCAGTCCTGTTATACACAATGTGAGTGCTGGGACACTTAGTCCCGTTATAAACAATGTCAGTGCTGGGACATTCTGTCCCGTTATACACACTATCAGTGCTGGGACACTCAGTCCTTTTATACACACTGTCAGTGCTGGGACAATCAGTCCTGTTATACACACTGTCAGTGCTGGGAGACTCAGTCCTGCTAGACACACTATCAGTGCTGGGACACTCAGTCCTTTTATACACACTGTCAGTGCTGAGACACTCAGTCCTGTTATACACACTGTCAGTGCTGGGACACTCAGTCCTTTTATACACACTGTCAGTGCTGGGACACTCAGTCCTTTTGGACACACACTGTCAGTGCTGAGACACTCAGTCCTGTTATACACACACAGTCAGTGCTGTGAAATGCAGTCCTGTTAAACACACACAATCTGTGCTGGGACACTCAGTCCTGTTATACACAATGTGAGTGCTGGGACACTCAGTCCCGTTATACACAATGTCAGTGCTGGGACACTCAGTCCAGTTATACACACACTGTCAGTGCTGAGATACTCAGTCCTGTTTTACACACACAGTCCGTGATGGGACGCTCAGTCCTGTTATACACACACAGTCCGTGCTGGGACACTCAGTCCTGTTATACACCCACAGTCTGGGCTGGGACACTTGGTCCTGTTACACACTGTCAGGGCTGGGACACTCAGTCCTGTTACACACACACTGTCAGTGCAGGGAGACTCAGTCCTGTTATTAACACTGTAACCGCTGGGCGACTCAGTCCTGTTATACACAATGTCAGTGCTGGGACACTCTGTCCTGTTATACACACTGTCAGTGCTGGGACACTCGGTCTTGTTATACACACACTGTCCGTGCTGGGACACTCAGTCCTGTTTTTCACACACTGTCAGTGCTGAGATACTCAGTCCTGTTATACACACACAGTCCGTGCTGGGACACTCAGTCCTGTTATACACACTGTCAGTGCTGAGACACTCAGTCCTGTTATACACGCACTGTCAGTGCTGGGACACTCTGTCCGGTTATACACACACAGTCCGTGCTGGGACACTCAGTCCTGTTATACACACACAGTCAGTGCTGGGACACTCAGTCCTGTTATACACACACAGTCCGTGCTGGGACACTCAGTCCTGTTATACACACACAGTCAGTGCTGGGACACTCAGTCCTGTTATACACACAATGTCAGTGCTGGGACACTCTGTCCGGTTATAAACACTGTCAGTGCTGGGACACTCAGTCCTGTTATACACAATGTCAGTGCTGGGACACTCAGTCCTGTTATACACAATGTCAGTGCTGGGACACTCAGTCCTGTTATACACAATGTCAGTGCTGGGACACTCAGTCCTGTTATACACATTGTCAGTGCTGGGAAACTCAGTCCTGTTATACACAATGTCAGTGCTGGGACACTCAGTCCTGTTGGACACACACTGTCAGTGCTGAGACACTCAGTCCTGATATACACACACAGTCAGTGCTGTGAAATGCAGTCCTGTTATACACAAACAGTCAGTGCTGGGACACTCTGTCCTGTTATACACACACTGTCAGTGCTGAGATACTCAGTCCTGTTATACACACACAGTCAGTGCTGTGACATGCAGTCCTGTTAAACACACACAGTCAGTGCTGAGACATTCAGTCCTGTTATACACACACAGTCAGTGCTGTGACATGCAGTCCTGTTAAACACACACAGTCAGTGCTGGGACACTCTGTCCTGTTATACACACACTGTCAGTGCTGGGACACTCAGTCCTATTATACACATTGTCAGTGCTGGGACACTCAGTCCTGTTACTCACACATTGTCAGTGCTGGGACACTCAGTCCTGTTGGACACACACTGTCAGTGCTGAGACACTCAGTCCTGATATACACACACAGTCAGTGCTGTGAAATGCAGTCCTGTTATACACAAACAGTCAGTGCTGGGACACTCAGCCATGTTATACATACTGTCAGTGCTGAGACACTCAGTCCTGTTATACACACACAGTCCGTGCTGGGACACTCAGTCCGGTTATACACACACTGTCAGTGCTGAGATACTCAGTCCTGTTATACACACACAGTCCGTGCTGGGACACTCAGTCCTGTTATACACACACTGTCAGTGGTGGGACACTCAGTCCTGTTATACATACTGTCAGTGCTGAGACACTCAGTCCTGTTATACACACACAGTCCGTGCTGGGACACTCAGTCCTGTTATGCACACACTGTCAGTGCTGGGACATTCAGTCCTGTTATACACACACTGTCAGTGCTGAGATACTCAGTCCTGTTATACACACACAGTCCGTGCTGGGACACTCAGTCCTGTTATACACACACAGTCCGTGCTGGGGCACTCAGTCCTGTTGGACACACACTGTCAGTGCTGGGACACTCAGTCCTGTTGGACACACACTGTCAGTGCTGAGACACTCAGTCCTGTTATACACACACAGTCAGTGCTGTGAAATGCAGTCCTGTTAAACACACACAATCAGTGCTGGGACACTCAGTCCTGTTATACACAATGTGAGTGCTGGGACACTCAGTCCCGTTATGCACAATGTCAGTGCTGGGACACTCAGTCCTGTTATACACACACTGTCATTGCTGAGATACTCAGTCCTGTTTTACACACACAGTCCGTGATGGGACACTCAGTCCTGTTATACACACACAGTCCGTGCTGGGACACTCAGTCCTGTTATACACACACAGTCTGGGCTGGGACACTCAGTCCTGTTACACACACACTGTCAGTGCAGGGAGACTCAGTCCTGTTATTAACACTGTAACCGCTGGGCGACTCAGTCCTGTTATACACACTGTCAGTGCTGGGACACTCAGTCCTGTTATACACACACAGTCCGTGCTGGGACACTCAGTCCTGTTATACATACTGTCAGTGCTGAGACACTCAGTCCTGTTATACACACACAGTCCGTGCTGGGACACTCAGTCCTGTTATACACACACTGTCAGTGCTGAGATACTCAGTCCTGTTATACACACACAGTCCGTGCTGGGACACTCAGTCCTGTTATAAACAATGTCAGTGCTGGGACACTCTGTCCTGTTATACACACTGTCAGTGCTGGGACACTCGGTCTTTTTATACACACACTGTCAGTGCTGGGACACTCAGTCCTGTCATGCACACTGTCAGTGCTGAGACACTCAGTCCTGTTATACACGCACTGTCAGTGCTGGGACACTCAGTCCGGTTATAAACACACAGTCCGTGCTGGGACACTCAGTCCTGTTATACACACACAGTCAGTGCTGGGACACTCAGTCCTGTTATACACACACAGTCCGTGCTGGGACACTCAGTCCTGTTATACACACACAGTCAGTGCTGGGACACTCAGTCCTGTTATACACACACAGTCAGTGCTGGGACACTCAGTCCTGTTATACACAATGTCAGTGCTGGGACACTCAGTCCTGTTATACACAATGTCAGTGCTGGGACACTCAGTCATGTTGGACACACACAGTCAGTGCTGTGACATGCAGTCCTGTTAAACACACACAGTCAGTGCTGGGACACTCTGTCCTTTTAGACACACACTGTCAGTGTTGAGACACTCAGTCCTGTTATTAACACTGTAAGTGCTGGGACACTCAGTCCTGTTACACACACATTGTCAGTGCTGGGACACTCAGTCCTGTTGGAGACACACTGTCAGTGCTGAGACACTCAGTCCTGATATACACACACAGTCAGTGCTGTGAAATGCAGTCCTGTTATACGCACACAGTCAGTGCTGGGACACTCAGTCCTGTTATACATACTGTCAGTGCTGAGACACTCAGTCATGTTATACACACACAGTCCGTGCTGGGACACTCAGTCCGGTTATACACACACTGTCAGTGCTGAGATACTCAGTCCTGTTATACGCACACAGTCAGTGCTGGGACACTCAGTCCTGTTATACATACTGTCAGTGCTGAGACACTCAGTCCTGTTATACACACACTGTCAGTGCTGGGACACTCAGTCCTGTTATCCATACTGTCAGTGCTGAGACACTCAGTCCTGTTATGCACACACAGTCCGTGCTGGGACACTCAGTCCTGTTATACACACACTGTCAGTGCTGGGACACTCAGTCCTGTTATACACACACTGTCAGTGCTGAGATACTCAGTCCTGTTATACACACACAGTCCGTGCTGGGACACTCAGTCCTGTTATACACACACAGTCCGTGCTGGGGCACTCAGTCCTGTTATACACACACAGTCCGTGCTGGGACACTCGGTCCTGTTATACACACACAGTCCGTGCTGGGACACTCAGTCCTGTTATACACACACAGTCCGTGCTGGGACACTCAGTCCGGTTATACACACACAGTCCGTGCTGGGACACTCAGTCCTGTTATACACACACAGTCAGTGCTGGGACACTCAGTCCCGTTATACACACTGTCAGTTCTGGGACACTCAGTCCTGTTATACACAATGTCAGTGCTGGGACACTCAGTCCTGTTATACACACACAGTCCGTGCTGGGACACTCAGTCCGGTTATACACACACAGTCCGTGCTGGGACACTCAGTCCTGTTATACACACACAGTCCGTGCTGGGACACTCAGTCCTGTTATACACACACAGTCAGTGCTGGGACACTCAGTCCCGTTATACACACTGTCAGTGCTGGGACACTCAGTCCTGTTATACACACTGTCAGTGCTGGGACACTCAGTCCTGTTATACACACTGTAAGTGCTGGGACACTCAGTCCTCTTATACACACGGTCAGAATGGAACACTCAATCCTGTTAGACACACACTGTCAGTGCTGAGACACTCAGTCCTGTTATACACACACAGTCCGTGCTGGGACACTCAGTCCGGTTATACACACACAGTCCGTGCTGGGACACTCAGTCCTGTTATACACACACAGTCAGTGCTGGGACACTCAGTCCCGTTATACACACTGTCAGTGCTGGGACACTCAGTCCTGTTATACACAATGTCAGTGCTGGGACACTCAGTCCTGTTACACACAATGTCAGTGCTGGGACACTCAGTCCTGTTATACACACTGTCAGCGCTGGGACACTCAGCCCTGTTATACACACACTGTCAGTGGCGGGACACTCAGTCCTGTTATACACAATGTCAGTGCTGGGACACTCAGTCCTCTTATACACACGGTCAGAATGGAACACTCAGTCCTGTTATACACACTGTCAGTGCTGAGACACTCAGTCCTGTTATACGCACACAGTCAGTGCTGGGACACTCAGTCCTGTTATACACATTGTCAGTGCTGGGACACTCAGTCCTCTTACACACACAGTGTCAGTGCTGGAACACTCAGTCCTGTTATACACACTGTCAGTGCAGGGACAATCAGTCCTGTTACACACACTGTCAGTGCTGGAACACTCAGTTCTGTTAAACACACACAGTCAGTGCTGAGACACTCAGTCCTGCTTTACACACACTGTCAGTGCTGGGACACTCTGTCCTGTTAGACACACTGTCAGTGCAGGGACAATCAGTCCTGTTACACACACTGTCAGTGCTGGGACACTCAGTCCTGTTAAACACACACAGTCAGTGCTGAGACACTCAGTCCTGCTTTACACACACTGTCAGTTCTGAGACACTCAGTCCTGTTATTAACACTGTAAGTGCTGGGACACTCAGTCCTGTAAAACACATTGTCAGTGCTGGGACACTCAGTCCTGCTTTACACACACTGTCTGTGCTGGGACACTCAGTCCTGTTACAAACACTGTCAGTGCTGGGAGACTCAGTCCTGTTATACACACTGTCAGTGCTCGGACACTCAGACCTGTGGAAACACACTGTCAGTGCTGAGACACTCAGTCCTGATATACACACACAGTCGGTGCTGTGAAATGCAGTCCTGTTATACACACACAGTCAGTGCTGGGACACTCAGTCATGTTATACACAATGTAAGTGCTGGGACACTCAGTTCCGTTATAAACAATGTCAGTGCTGGGACACTCAGTCCTGTTATACACACACAGTCTGGGCTGGGACACTTTGTCCTGTTACACACTGTCAGGGCTGGGACACTCAGTCCTGTTATTAACACTGTAAGTGCTGGGAGACTCAGTCCTGTTATACACAATGTCAGTGCTGGGACACTCTGTCCTGTTATACACACTGTCAGTGCTGGGACACTCGGTCTTGTTAGACACACACTGTCAGTGCTGGGACACTCAGTCCTGTTACACAGACTGTCAGTGCTGAGACATTCAGTCCTGTTATACACACACAGTCCGTGCTGGGACACAGTCCTGTTATACACACACTGTCAGTGCTGAGATACTCAGTCCTGTTATACATACTGTCAGTGCTGAGACACTCAGTCCTGTTATACACACACAGTCCGTGCTGGGACACAGTCCTGTAATACACACACTGTCAGTGCTGAGATACTCAGTCCTGTTATACACACTGTCAATGCTGGGACACTCAGTCCTGTTGGACACACACTGTCAGTGCTGGGACACTCTGTCCTGCTGGATACACACTGTCAGTGCTGGGACAATCTGTCCTGTTATACACACACTGTCAGTGCTGAGATACTCAGTCCTGTTATACACACACAGTCCGTGCTGGGACACTCAGTCCTGTTATACACACACAGTCCGTGCTGGGACACTCAGTCCTGTTATACACACACTGTCAGGGCTGGGACACTCAGTCCTGTTACACACACACTGTCAGTGCAGGGACACTCAGTCCTGTTATTATCACTGTAAGTGCTGGGCGACTCAGTCCTGTTATACACAATGTCAGTGCTGGGACACTCGGTCTTTTTATACACACACTGTCAGTGCTGGGACACTCAGTCCTGTTATACACACTGTCAGTGCTGAGACACTCAGTCCTGTTATATACACACTGTCAGTGCTGAGATACTCAGTCCTGTTTTGCACACACAGTCAGTGCTGGGACACTCAGTCCTGTTATACACACAATGTAAGTGCAGGGACACTCAGTCCGGTTATACACACACAGTCCATGCTGGGACACTCAGTCCTGTTATACACACACTGTCAGTGCTGGGACACTCAGTCCTGATGGACACACACTGTCAGTGCTGAGACACTCAGTCCTGATATACACACACAGTCAGTGCTGTGAAATGCAGTCCTGTTATACACACACAGTCAGTGCTGGGACACTCAGTCCTGTTATACATACTGTCAGTGCTGAGACACTCAGTCCTGTTATATACACACAGTCCGTGCGGGGACACTCAGTCCTGTTATACACACACTGTCTGTGCTGAGACACTCAGTCCTGTTATACACACACAGTCCGTGCTGGGACACTCAGTCCGGTTGCACACACACTGTCAGTGCTGAGATACTCAGTCCTGTTATACGCACACAGTCAGTGCTGGGACACTCAGTCCTGTTATACATACTGTCAGTGCTGAGACACGCAGTCCTGTTATACACACACTGTCAGTGCTGGGACACTCAGTCCTGTTATCCATACTGTCAGTGCTGAGACACTCAGTCCTGTTCTACACACACAGTCCGTGCTGGGACACTCAGTCCTGTTATACACACACTGTCAGGGCTGGGACACTCAGTCCTGTTATACACACACTGTCAGTGCTGAGATACTCAGTCCTGTTATACACACACAGTCCGTGCTGGGACACTCAGTCCTGTTATACACACACAGTCCGTGCTGGGGCACTCAGTCCTGTTATACACACACGGTCTGAGCTGGGACACTTGGTACTGTTACACAATGTCAGGGCTGGGACACTCAGTCCTGTTACACACACACTGTCAGTGCAGGGACACTCGGTCTTTTTATACACACACTGTGAGTGCTGGGACACTCAGTCCTGTTATACACACTGTCAGTGCTGAGACACTCAGTCCTGTTATTAACACTGCAAGTGCTGGGCGACACAGACCTGTTATACACAATGTCAGTGCTGGGACACTCTGTCCTGTTAAACACACTGTCAGTGCTGGGACACTCGGTCTTTTTATACACACACTGTGAGTGCTGGGACACTCAGTCCTGTTATACACACTGTCAGTGCTGAGACACTCAGTCCTGTTATACACGCACTGTCAGTGCTGAGACACTCAGTCCTGTTATACACACACTGTCTGTGCTGGGACACTCAGTCCTGTTATACATCCTGTCAGTGCTGAGACACTCAGTCCTGTTATACACACACAGTCCGTGCTGGGACACTCAGTCCTGTTATACACACACAGTCAGTGCTGGGACACTCAGTCCCGTTATACACACTGTCAGTGCTGGGACACTCAGTCCTGTTATACACAATGTCAGTGCTGGGATACTCAGTCCTGTTATACACAATGTCAGTGCTGGGACACTCAGTCCCGTTATAAACAATGTCAGTGCTGGGAAACTCAGTCCTGTTATACACAATGTGAGTGCTGGGACATTCTGTCCCGTTATACACAATGTCAGTGCTGGGACACTCAGTCCTGTTATACACACTGTAAGTGCTGGGACACTCAGTCCTCTTTACACACGGTCAGAATGGAACACTCAATCCTGTTATACACACACTGTCAGTGCTGGGACACTCAGCCCTGTTATACACACACTGTCAGTGGTGGGACACTCAGTCCTGTTATACACAGTGTCAGTGCTGGGACACTCAGTCCTGTTATACACATTGTCAGTGCTGGGAAACTCAGTCCTGTTATACACACACTGTCAGTGGTGGGACACTCAGTCCTGTTATACACAATGTCAGTGCTGGGACACTCAGTCCTGTTATACACAATGTCAGTGCTGGGACACTCAGCCCTGTTATACACACACTGTCAGTGGTGGGACACTCAGTCCTGTTATACACAATGTCAGTGCTGGGACACTCAGTCCTGTTATACACACTGTCAGTGCTGGGACACTCAGTCCTGTTATACACATTGTCAGTGGTGGGACACTCAGTCCTGTTATACACACACTGTCAGTGGTGGGACACTCAGTCCTGTTATACACAATGTCAGTGCTGGGACACTCAGTCCTGTTATACACAATGTCAGTGCTGGGACACTCTGTCCTGTTATACACACTGTCAGTGCTGGGACACTCTGTCCTGTTATACACACTGTCAGTGCTGGGACACTCAGTCCTGTTATACAGACTGTCAGTGCTGAGACATTCAGTCCTGTTATACACACACAGTCCGTGCAGGGACACAGTCCTGTTATACACACACAGTCAGTGCTGGGACACTCTGTCCTGTTATTAACACTGTAAGTGCTGGGACACTCAGTCCTGTTATTAACACCGTAAGTGCTGCGAGACTCAGTCCTGTTATACACAATGTCAGTGCTGGGACACTCAGTCCTGTTATACACACAGAGTCAGTGCTGAGACACTCAGTCCTGCTTTACACACACTGTCTGTGCTGGGAAACTCAGTCCTGTTACACACACACTGTCAGTGCAGGGACACTCAGTCCTGTTATTAACACCGTAAGTGCTGGGAGACTCAGTCCTGTTATCCACACTGTCAGTGCTGGGACACTCAGTCCTGTTATACACAATGTCAGTGCTGGGACACTCAGTCCTGTTATACACACAGAGTCAGTGCTGAGACACTCAGTCCTGCTTTACACACACTGTCTGTGCTGGGACACTCAGTCCTGTTACACACACTGTCAGTGCTGGGAGACTCAGTCCTGTTATACACACTGTCAGTGCTGGGACACTCAGTCCTGTTGGACACACACTGTCAGTGCTGAGACACTCAGTCCTGATATACACACACAGTCAGTGCTGGGACACTCAGTCATGTTATACACAATGTGAGTGCTGGGACACTCAGTTCCGTTATAAACAATGTCAGTGCTGGGACACTCAGTCCTGTTATACACACACACACAGTCAGTGCTGGGAAACTCAGTCCTGTTATACACAATATGAGTGCTGGGACATTCTGTCCCGTTATACACGATGTCAGTGCTGGGACAATCAGTCCTGTTATACACACTGTCAGTGCTGGGACACTCAGTTCTGTTATACACACACTGTCAGTGTTGAGACACTCAGTCCTGTTATACACACAAAGTCAGTGCTGTGACATGCAGTCCTGTTAAACACACACAGTCAGTGCTGGGACACTCTGTCCTGTTATACACACACTGTCAGTGCTGGGACACTCAGTCCTGTTATACACACACTGTCAGTGCTGAGACACTCAGTCCTGTTATTAACACTGTAAGTGCTGGGACACTCAGTCCTGTTATCCACACTGTCAGTGCTGGGACACTCAGTCCTGTTACACACACACTGTCAGTGCAGGGACACTCAGTCCTGTTATTAACACTGTAAGTGCTGGGAGACTCAGACCTGTTATACACAATGTCAGTGCTGGGACACTCAGTCCTGTTATCCACACAGAGTCAGTGCTGAGACACTCAGTCCTGCTTTACACACAAAGTCTGTGCTGGGACACTCTGTCCTGTTATACACGCACTGTCAGAGCTGGGACACACAGTCCTGTTGCACAAAATGTCAGTGCTGGGACACTCAGTCCTGTTATACACACACAGTCCGTGCTGGGAAACTCAGTCCTGTTATACACAATGTGAGTGCTGGGACACTCAGTCCCGTTATAAACAATGTCAGTGCTGGCACACTCAGTCCTGTTATACACAATGTGAGTGCTGGGACAGTCAGTCCCGTTATAAACAATGTCAGTGCTGGGACACTCAGTCCTCTTATACACACACAGTCAGTGTTGGGACACTCTGTCCCGTTATACACAATGTCAGTGCTGGGACGATCAGTCCTGTTATACACAGACAGTAAGTGCTGGGACAATCAGTCCTGTTATACACACTGTCAGTGCTGAGACACTCAGTCCTGTTATACACACACAGTCAGTGCTGTGAAATGCATTCCTGTTAAACACACACAGTCAGTGCTGGGACACTCAGTCCTGTTATACACAATGTGAGTGCTGGGACACTCAGTCCCGTTATAAACAATGTCAGTGCTGGGACACTCAGTCCTGTTATCCACACACAGTCTGGGCTGGTACACTCAGTCCTGCTACACACAATGTGAGTGCTGGGACACTCAGTCCCGTTATACACAATGTCAGTGCTGGGACACTCAGTCCTGTAATACACACACAGTCTGGGCTGGGACACTTGGTCCTGTTACACACTGTCAGGGCTGGGACACTCAGTCCTGTTATTAACACTGTAAGTGCTGGGAGACTCAGTCCTGTTATACACACTGTCAGTGCTGGGACACTCTGTCCTGTTATACACACTGTCAGTGCTGGGACACTCGGTCTTGTTATACACACACCGTCAGTGCTGGGACACTCAGTCCTGTTATACAGACTGTCAGTGCTGAGACATTCAGTCCTGTTATACACACACAGTCCGTGCTGGGACACAGTCCTGTTATACACACACTGTCAGTGCTGACATACTCAGTCCTGTTATACACACTGTCAGTGCTGGGACACTCAGTCCTGTTGGACACACACTGTCAGTGCAGGGACACTCAGTCCTGTTATTATCACTGTAAGTGCTGGGCGACTCAGTCCTGTTATACACACTGTTAGTGCTGGGACACTCGGTCTTTTTATACACACACTGTCAGTGCTGGGACACTCAGTCCTGTTATACACACTGTCAGTGCTGAGACACTCAGTCCTGTTATACACACACTGTCAGTGCTGGGACACTCAGTCCTGTTATACACACAGTCAGTGCTGGGACACTCAGTCCTGTTATACACACAATGTCAGTGCTGGGACACTCTGTCCTGTTATACACACTGTTAGTGCTGGGATACTCGGTCTTTTTATACACACACTGTCAGTGCTGGGACACTCAGTCCTGTTATACACACTGTCAGTGCTGAGACACTCAGTCCTGTTATACACACACTGTCAGTGCTGAGATACTCAGTCCTGTTTTGCACACACAGTCAGTGCTGGGACACTCAGTCCGGTTATACACACACTGTCTGTGCTGGGACACTCAGTCCTGTTATACATACTGTCAGTGCTGAGACACTCAGTCCTGTTATACACACACAGTCCGTGCTGGGACACTCAGTCCTGTTATACACACACTGTCAGTGCTGGGACACACAGTCCCGTTATACACACTGTCAGTGCTGGGACACTCAGTCCTGTTATACACAATGTCAGTGCTGGGACACTCAGTCCTGTTATACACATTGTCAGTGCTGGGACACTCAGTCCTCTTATACACACGGTTAGAATGGAACACTCAATCCTGTTATACACACACTGTCAGTGCTGGGACACTCAGCCCTGTTATACACACACTGTCAGTGGTGGGACACTCAGTCCTGTAATACACAATGTCAGTGCTGGGACACTCAGTCCTCTTTACACACGGTTAGAATGGAACACTCAATCCTGTTATACACACACTGTCAGTGCTGGGACACTCAGTCCTGTTATACACAATGTCAGTGCTGGGACACTCAGTCCTGTTATACACACATTGTCAGTGCTGGGACACTCAGTCCTGTTATACACACTGACAGTGCTGGGACACTCAGTCATGTTGGACACACACTGTCAGTGCTGAGACATTCAGTCCTGTTAAACACACACAGTCAGTGCTGGGACACTCAGTCCTGTTATTAACACCGTAAGTGCTGGGAGACTCAGTCCTGTTATACACACTGTCAGTGCTGGGACACTCAGTCCTGTTATACACAATGTCAGTGCTGGGACACTCAGTCCTGTTATACACACAGAGTCAGTGCTGAGACACTCAGTCCTGCTTTACACACACTGTCTGTGCTGGGACACTCAGTCCTGTTACACACACTGTCAGTGCTGGGAGACTCAGTCCTGTTATACACACTGTCAGTGCTCGGACACTCAGTCCTGTTGGACACACACTGTCAGTGCTGAGACACTCAGTCCTGATATACACACACAGTCAGTGCTGGGACACTCAGTCATGTTATACACAATGTGAGTGCTGGGACACTCAGTTCCGTTATAAACAATGTCAGTGCTGGGACACTCAGTCCTGTTATACACACACACACAGTCAGAGCTGGGAAACTCAGTCCTGTTATACACGATGTCAGTGCTGGGACAATCAGTCCTGTTATACACACTGTCAGTGCTGGGACACTCAGTTCTGTTATACACACACTGTCAGTGTTGAGACACTCAGTCCTGTTATACACACACAGTCAGTGCTGTGACATGCAGTCCTGTTAAACACACACAGTCAGTGCTGGGACACTCTGTCCTGTTATACACACACAGTCAGTGCTGTGACATGCAGTCCTGTTAAACACACACAGTCAGTGCTGAGACACTCTGTCCTGTTATACACACACTGTCAGTGCTGAGACACTCAGTCCTGTTATTAACACTGTAAGTGCTGGGACACTCAGTCCTGTTATCCACACTGTCAGTGCTGGGACACTCAGTCCTGTTATCCACACAGAGTCAGTGCTGAGACACTCAGTCCTGCTTTACACACAATGTCTGTGCTGGGACACTCTGTCCTGTTATTAACACTGTAAGTGCTGGGAGACTCAGACCTGTTATACACAATGTCAGTGCTGGGACACTCAGTCCTGTTATCCACACAGAGTCAGTGCTGAGACACTCAGTCCTGCTTTACACACAATGTCTGTGCTGGGACACTCTGTCCTGTTATACACGCACTGTCAGA
The DNA here is from genome assembly GCF_036365525.1 of Heterodontus francisci. Taxonomy (NCBI): domain Eukaryota; kingdom Metazoa; phylum Chordata; class Chondrichthyes; order Heterodontiformes; family Heterodontidae; genus Heterodontus; species Heterodontus francisci. The sequence continues at coordinate 9,846,563 of NC_090377.1, forward strand.
GCTGGGACACACAGTCCTGTTGCACAAAATGTCAGTGCTGGGACACTCAGTCCTGTTATACACACACAGTCCGTGCTGGGAAACTCAGTCCTGTTATACACAATGTGAGTGCTGGGACACTCAGTCCCGTTATAAACAATGTCAGTGCTGGCACACTCAGTCCTGTTATACACAATGTGAGTGCTGGGACAGTCAGTCCCGTTATAAACAATGTCAGTGCTGGGACACTCAGTCCTCTTATACACACACAGTCAGTGTTGGGACACTCTGTCCCGTTATACACAATGTCAGTGCTGGGACGATCAGTCCTGTTATACACAGACAGTAAGTGCTGGGACAATCAGTCCTGTTATACACACTGTCAGTGCTGAGACACTCAGTCCTGTTATACACACACAGTCAGTGCTGTGAAATGCATTCCTGTTAAATACACACAGTCAGTGCTGGGACACTCAGTCCTGTTATACACAATGTGAGTGCTGGGACACTCAGTCCCGTTATAAACAATGTCAGTGCTGGGACACTCAGTCCTGTTATACACACACAGTCTGGGCTGGTACACTCAGTCCTGCTACACACAATGTGAGTGCTGGGACACTCAGTCCCGTTATACACAATGTCAGTGCTGGGACACTCAGTCCTGTAATACACACACAGTCTGGGCTGGGACACTTGGTCCTGTTACACACTGTCAGGGCTGGGACACTCAGTCCTGTTATTAACACTGTAAGTGCTGGGAGACTCAGTCCTGTTATACACAATGTCAGTGCTGGGACACTCTGTCCTGTTATACACACTGTCAGTGCTGGGACACTCGGTCTTGTTATACACACACCGTCAGTGCTGGGACACTCAGTCCTGTTATACAGACTGTCAGTGCTGAGACATTCAGTCCTGTTATACACACACAGTCCGTGCTGGGACACAGTCCTGTTATACACACACTGTCAGTGCTGACATACTCAGTCCTGTTATACACACTGTCAGTGCTGGGACACTCAGTCCTGTTGGACACACACTGTCAGTGCAGGGACACTCAGTCCTGTTATTATCACTGTAAGTGCTGGGCGACTCAGTCCTGTTATACACACTGTTAGTGCTGGGACACTCGGTCTTTTTATACACACACTGTCAGTGCTGGGACACTCAGTCCTGTTATACACACTGTCAGTGCTGAGACACTCAGTCCTGTTATACACACACTGTCAGTGCTGGGACACTCAGTCCTGTTATACACACAGTCAGTGCTGGGACACTCAGTCCTGTTATACACACAATGTCAGTGCTGGGACACTCTGTCCTGTTATACACACTGTTAGTGCTGGGATACTCGGTCTTTTTATACACACACTGTCAGTGCTGGGACACTCAGTCCTGTTATACACACTGTCAGTGCTGAGACACTCAGTCCTGTTATACACACACTGTCAGTGCTGAGATACTCAGTCCTGTTTTGCACACACAGTCAGTGCTGGGACACTCAGTCCGGTTATACACACACTGTCTGTGCTGGGACACTCAGTCCTGTTATACATACTGTCAGTGCTGAGACACTCAGTCCTGTTATACACACACAGTCCGTGCTGGGACACTCAGTCCTGTTATACACACACTGTCAGTGCTGGGACACACAGTCCCGTTATACACACTGTCAGTGCTGGGACACTCAGTCCTGTTATACACAATGTCAGTGCTGGGACACTCAGTCCTGTTATACACATTGTCAGTGCTGGGACACTCAGTCCTCTTATACACACGGTTAGAATGGAACACTCAATCCTGTTATACACACACTGTCAGTGCTGGGACACTCAGCCCTGTTATACACACACTGTCAGTGGTGGGACACTCAGTCCTGTAATACACAATGTCAGTGCTGGGACACTCAGTCCTCTTTACACACGGTTAGAATGGAACACTCAATCCTGTTATACACACACTGTCAGTGCTGGGACACTCAGTCCTGTTATACACAATGTCAGTGCTGGGACACTCAGTCCTGTTATAAACACATTGTCAGTGCTGGGACACTCAGTCCTGTTATACACACTGACAGTGCTGGGACACTCAGTCATGTTGGACACACACTGTCAGTGCTGAGACATTCAGTCCTGTTAAACACACACAGTCAGTGCTGGGACACTCAGTCCTGTTATTAACACCGTAAGTGCTGGGAGACTCAGTCCTGTTATACACACTGTCAGTGCTGGGACACTCAGTCCTGTTATACACAATGTCAGTGCTGGGACACTCAGTCCTGTTATACACACAGAGTCAGTGCTGAGACACTCAGTCCTGCTTTACACACACTGTCTGTGCTGGGACACTCAGTCCTGTTACACACACTGTCAGTGCTGGGAGACTCAGTCCTGTTATACACACTGTCAGTGCTCGGACACTCAGTCCTGTTGGACACACACTGTCAGTGCTGAGACACTCAGTCCTGATATACACACACAGTCAGTGCTGGGACACTCAGTCATGTTATACACAATGTGAGTGCTGGGACACTCAGTTCCGTTATAAACAATGTCAGTGCTGGGACACTCAGTCCTGTTATACACACACACACAGTCAGAGCTGGGAAACTCAGTCCTGTTATACACGATGTCAGTGCTGGGACAATCAGTCCTGTTATACACACTGTCAGTGCTGGGACACTCAGTTCTGTTATACACACACTGTCAGTGTTGAGACACTCAGTCCTGTTATACACACACAGTCAGTGCTGTGACATGCAGTCCTGTTAAACACACACAGTCAGTGCTGGGACACTCTGTCCTGTTATACACACACAGTCAGTGCTGTGACATGCAGTCCTGTTAAACACACACAGTCAGTGCTGAGACACTCAGTCCTGTTATTAACACTGTAAGTGCTGGGACACTCAGTCCTGTTATCCACACTGTCAGTGCTGGGACACTCAGTCCTGTTACACACACACTGTCAGTGCTGGGACACACAGTCCTGTTATCCACACAGAGTCAGTGCTGAGACACTCAGTCCTGCTTTACACACAATGTCTGTGCTGGGACACTCTGTCCTGTTATTAACACTGTAAGTGCTGGGAGACTCAGACCTGTTATACACAATGTCAGTGCTGGGACACTCAGTCCTGTTATCCACACAGAGTCAGTGCTGAGACACTCAGTCCTGCTTTACACACAATGTCTGTGCTGGGACACTCTGTCCTGTTATACACGCACTGTCAGAGCTGGGACACACAGTCCTGTTGCACAAAATGTCAGTGCTGGGACACTCAGTCCTGTTATACACACACAGTCCGTGCTGGGAAACTCAGTCCTGTTATACACAATGTGAGTGCTGGGACACTCAGTCCCGTTATAAACAATGTCAGTGCTGGCACACTCAGTCCTGTTATACACAATGTGAGTGCTGGGACAGTCAGTCCCGTTATAAACAATGTCAGTGCTGGGACACTCAGTCCTCTTATACACACACAGTCAGTGTTGGGACACTCTGTCCCGTTATACACAATGTCAGTGCTGGGACGATCAGTCCTGTTATACACAGACAGTAAGTGCTGGGACAATCAGTCCTGTTATACACACTGTCAGTGCTGGGACACTCAGTCCTGTTGGACACACACTGTCAGTGCTGAGACACTCAGTCCTGTTATACACACACAGTCAGTGCTGTGAAATGCATTCCTGTTAAACACACACAGTCAGTGCTGGGACACTCAGTCCTGTTATACACAATGTGAGTGCTGGGACACTCAGTCCCGTTATAAACAATGTCAGTGCTGGGACACTCAGTCCTGTTATACACACACAGTCTGGGCTGGGACACTTGGTCCTGTTACACACTGTCAGGGCTGGGACACTCAGTCCTGTTATTAACACTGTAAGTGCTGGGAGACTCAGTCCTGTTATACACAATGTCAGTGCTGGGACACTCTGTCCTGTTATACACACTGTTAGTGCTGGGACACTCGGTCTTTTTATACACACACTGTCAGTGCTGGGACACTCAGTCCTGTTATACACACTGTCAGTGCTGGGACACTCTGTCCTGTTATACACACTGTTAGTGCTGGGACACTCGGTCTTTTTATACACACACTGTCAGTGGTGGGACACTCAGTCCTGTTATACACACTGTCAGTGCTGAGACACTCAGTCCTGTTATACACAATGTGAGTGCTGGGACACTCAGTCCCGTTATAAACAATGTCAGTGCTGGCACACTCAGTCCTGTTATACACAATGTGAGTGCTGGGACAGTCAGTCCCGTTATAAACAATGTCAGTGCTGGGACACTCAGTCCTCTTATACACACACAGTCAGTGTTGGGACACTCTGTCCCGTTATACACAATGTCAGTGCTGGGACGATCAGTCCTGTTATACACAGACAGTAAGTGCTGGGACAATCAGTCCTGTTATACACACTGTCAGTGCTGAGACACTCAGTCCTGTTATACACACACAGTCAGTGCTGTGAAATGCATTCCTGTTAAATACACACAGTCAGTGCTGGGACACTCAGTCCTGTTATACACAATGTGAGTGCTGGGACACTCAGTCCCGTTATAAACAATGTCAGTGCTGGGACACTCAGTCCTGTTATACACACACAGTCTGGGCTGGTACACTCAGTCCTGCTACACACAATGTGAGTGCTGGGACACTCAGTCCCGTTATACACAATGTCAGTGCTGGGACACTCAGTCCTGTAATACACACACAGTCTGGGCTGGGACACTTGGTCCTGTTACACACTGTCAGGGCTGGGACACTCAGTCCTGTTATTAACACTGTAAGTGCTGGGAGACTCAGTCCTGTTATACACAATGTCAGTGCTGGGACACTCTGTCCTGTTATACACACTGTCAGTGCTGGGACACTCGGTCTTGTTATACACACACCGTCAGTGCTGGGACACTCAGTCCTGTTATACAGACTGTCAGTGCTGAGACATTCAGTCCTGTTATACACACACAGTCCGTGCTGGGACACAGTCCTGTTATACACACACTGTCAGTGCTGACATACTCAGTCCTGTTATACACACTGTCAGTGCTGGGACACTCAGTCCTGTTGGACACACACTGTCAGTGCAGGGACACTCAGTCCTGTTATTATCACTGTAAGTGCTGGGCGACTCAGTCCTGTTATACACACTGTTAGTGCTGGGACACTCGGTCTTTTTATACACACACTGTCAGTGCTGGGACACTCAGTCCTGTTATACACACTGTCAGTGCTGAGACACTCAGTCCTGTTATACACACACTGTCAGTGCTGGGACACTCAGTCCTGTTATACACACAGTCAGTGCTGGGACACTCAGTCCTGTTATACACACAATGTCAGTGCTGGGACACTCTGTCCTGTTATACACACTGTTAGTGCTGGGATACTCGGTCTTTTTATACACACACTGTCAGTGCTGGGACACTCAGTCCTGTTATACACACTGTCAGTGCTGAGACACTCAGTCCTGTTATACACACACTGTCAGTGCTGAGATACTCAGTCCTGTTTTGCACACACAGTCAGTGCTGGGACACTCAGTCCGGTTATACACACACTGTCTGTGCTGGGACACTCAGTCCTGTTATACATACTGTCAGTGCTGAGACACTCAGTCCTGTTATACACACACAGTCCGTGCTGGGACACTCAGTCCTGTTATACACACACTGTCAGTGCTGGGACACACAGTCCCGTTATACACACTGTCAGTGCTGGGACACTCAGTCCTGTTATACACAATGTCAGTGCTGGGACACTCAGTCCTGTTATACACATTGTCAGTGCTGGGACACTCAGTCCTCTTATACACACGGTTAGAATGGAACACTCAATCCTGTTATACACACACTGTCAGTGCTGGGACACTCAGCCCTGTTATACACACACTGTCAGTGGTGGGACACTCAGTCCTGTAATACACAATGTCAGTGCTGGGACACTCAGTCCTCTTTACACACGGTTAGAATGGAACACTCAATCCTGTTATACACACACTGTCAGTGCTGGGACACTCAGTCCTGTTATACACAATGTCAGTGCTGGGACACTCAGTCCTGTTATAAACACATTGTCAGTGCTGGGACACTCAGTCCTGTTATACACACTGACAGTGCTGGGACACTCAGTCATGTTGGACACACACTGTCAGTGCTGAGACATTCAGTCCTGTTAAACACACACAGTCAGTGCTGGGACACTCAGTCCTGTTATTAACACCGTAAGTGCTGGGAGACTCAGTCCTGTTATACACACTGTCAGTGCTGGGACACTCAGTCCTGTTATACACAATGTCAGTGCTGGGACACTCAGTCCTGTTATACACACAGAGTCAGTGCTGAGACACTCAGTCCTGCTTTACACACACTGTCTGTGCTGGGACACTCAGTCCTGTTACACACACTGTCAGTGCTGGGAGACTCAGTCCTGTTATACACACTGTCAGTGCTCGGACACTCAGTCCTGTTGGACACACACTGTCAGTGCTGAGACACTCAGTCCTGATATACACACACAGTCAGTGCTGGGACACTCAGTCATGTTATACACAATGTGAGTGCTGGGACACTCAGTTCCGTTATAAACAATGTCAGTGCTGGGACACTCAGTCCTGTTATACACACACACACAGTCAGAGCTGGGAAACTCAGTCCTGTTATACACGATGTCAGTGCTGGGACAATCAGTCCTGTTATACACACTGTCAGTGCTGGGACACTCAGTTCTGTTATACACACACTGTCAGTGTTGAGACACTCAGTCCTGTTATACACACACAGTCAGTGCTGTGACATGCAGTCCTGTTAAACACACACAGTCAGTGCTGGGACACTCTGTCCTGTTATACACACACAGTCAGTGCTGTGACATGCAGTCCTGTTAAACACACACAGTCAGTGCTGAGACACTCAGTCCTGTTATTAACACTGTAAGTGCTGGGACACTCAGTCCTGTTATCCACACTGTCAGTGCTGGGACACTCAGTCCTGTTACACACACACTGTCAGTGCTGGGACACACAGTCCTGTTATCCACACAGAGTCAGTGCTGAGACACTCAGTCCTGCTTTACACACAATGTCTGTGCTGGGACACTCTGTCCTGTTATTAACACTGTAAGTGCTGGGAGACTCAGACCTGTTATACACAATGTCAGTGCTGGGACACTCAGTCCTGTTATCCACACAGAGTCAGTGCTGAGACACTCAGTCCTGCTTTACACACAATGTCTGTGCTGGGACACTCTGTCCTGTTATACACGCACTGTCAGAGCTGGGACACACAGTCCTGTTGCACAAAATGTCAGTGCTGGGACACTCAGTCCTGTTATACACACACAGTCCGTGCTGGGAAACTCAGTCCTGTTATACACAATGTGAGTGCTGGGACACTCAGTCCCGTTATAAACAATGTCAGTGCTGGCACACTCAGTCCTGTTATACACAATGTGAGTGCTGGGACAGTCAGTCCCGTTATAAACAATGTCAGTGCTGGGACACTCAGTCCTCTTATACACACACAGTCAGTGTTGGGACACTCTGTCCCGTTATACACAATGTCAGTGCTGGGACGATCAGTCCTGTTATACACAGACAGTAAGTGCTGGGACAATCAGTCCTGTTATACACACTGTCAGTGCTGGGACACTCAGTCCTGTTGGACACACACTGTCAGTGCTGAGACACTCAGTCCTGTTATACACACACAGTCAGTGCTGTGAAATGCATTCCTGTTAAACACACACAGTCAGTGCTGGGACACTCAGTCCTGTTATACACAATGTGAGTGCTGGGACACTCAGTCCCGTTATAAACAATGTCAGTGCTGGGACACTCAGTCCTGTTATACACACACAGTCTGGGCTGGGACACTTGGTCCTGTTACACACTGTCAGGGCTGGGACACTCAGTCCTGTTATTAACACTGTAAGTGCTGGGAGACTCAGTCCTGTTATACACAATGTCAGTGCTGGGACACTCTGTCCTGTTATACACACTGTTAGTGCTGGGACACTCGGTCTTTTTATACACACACTGTCAGTGCTGGGACACTCAGTCCTGTTATACACACTGTCAGTGCTGGGACACTCTGTCCTGTTATACACACTGTTAGTGCTGGGACACTCGGTCTTTTTATACACACACTGTCAGTGCTGGGACACTCAGTCCTGTTATACACACTGTCAGTGCTGAGACACTCAGTCCTGTTATACACAATGTCAGTGCTGGGACACTCTGTCCTGTTATACACACTGTTAGTGCTGGGACACTCGGTCTTTTTATACACACACTGTCAGTGCTGGGACACTCAGTCCTGTTATACACACACTGTCAGTGCTGAGATACTCAGTCCTGTTTTGCACACACTGTCAGTGCTGGGACACTCAGTCCTGTTATACACACAATGTAAGTGCTGGGACACTCAGTCCTGTTATACACACTGTTAGTGCTGGGACACTCGGTCTTTTTATACACACACAGTCCATGCTGGGACACTCAGTCCTGTTATACACACACTGTCAGTGCTGGGACACTCAGTCCTGTTGGACACACACTGTCAGTGCTGAGACACTCAGTCCTGTTATACATACTGTCAGTGCTGAGATACTCAGTCCTGTTATACACACACTGTCAGTGCTGGGACACTCTGTCCGGTTATACACAATGTCAGTGCTGGGACACTCAGTCCTGTTGGACACACACTGTCAGTGCTGAGACACTCAGTCCTGATATACACACACAGTCAGTGCTGTGAAATGCAGTCCTGTTATACACACACAGTCAGTGCTGGGACACTCAGTCCTGTTATACACAATGTGAGAGCTGGGACACTCAGTTCCGTTATAAACAATGTCAGTGCTGGGACACTCAGTCCTGTTATACACACACACACAGTCAGTGCTGGGAAACTCACTCCTGTTATACACAATGTGAGTGCTGGGACATTCTGTCCCGTTATACACAATGTCAGTGCTGGGACAATCAGTCCTGTTATACACACTGTCAGTGCTGGGACACTCAGTCCTGTTATACACACACAGTCAGTGCTGTGACATGCAGTCCTGTTAAACACACACAGTCAGTGCTGGGACACTCTGTCCTGTTATTAACACTGTAAGTGCTGGGACACTCAGTCCTGTTATCCACACTGTCAGTGCTGGGACACTCAGTCCTGTTACACACACACTGTCAGTGCAGGGTCACGCAGTCCTGTTATTAACACTGTAAGTGCTGGGAGACTCAGACCTGTTATACACAATGTCAGTGCTGGGACACTCAGTCCTGTTATCCACACAGAGTCAGTGCTGAGACACTCAGTCCTGCTTTACACACAATGTCTGTGCTGGGACACTCTGTCCTGTTATACACACACTGTCAGAGCTGGGACACACAGTCCTGTTGCACAAAATGTCAGTGCTGGGACACTCAGTCCTGTTATACACACACAGTCCGTGCTGGGAAACTCAGTCCTGTTATACACAATGTGAGTGCTGGGACACTCAGTCCCGTTATAAACAATGTCAGTGCTGGCACACTCAGTCCTGTTATACACAATGTGAGTGCTGGGACAGTCAGTCCCGTTATAAACAATGTCAGTGCTGGGACACTCAGTCCTCTTATACACACACAGTCAGTGTTGGGACACTCTGTCCCGTTATACACAATGTCAGTGCTGGGACAATCAGTCCTGTTATACACAGACAGTAAGTGCAGGGACAATCAGTCCTGTTATACACACTGTCATTGCTGGGACACTCAGTCCTGTTGGACACACACTGTCAGTGCTGAGACACTCAGTCCTGTTATACACACACAGTCAGTGCTGTGAAATGCAGTCCTGTTAAACACACACAGTCAGTGCTGGGACACTCAGTCCTGTTATACACAATGTGAGTGCTGGGACACTCAGTCCCGTTATAAACAATGTCAGTGCTGGGACACTCAGTCCTGTTATACACACACAGTCTGGGCTGGTACACTCAGTCCTGTTACACACAATGTGAGTGCTGGGACACTCAGTCCCGTTATACACAATGTCAGTGCTGGGACACTCAGTCCTGTTATACACACACAGTCCGGGCTGGGACACTTGGACCTGTTACACACTGTCAGGGCTGGGACACTCAGCCTTGTTACACACACACTGTCTGTGCAGGGACACTCAGTCCTGTTATTAACACTGTACGTGCTGGGAGACTCAGTCCTGTTATACACAATGTCAGTGCTGGGACACTCTGTCCTGTTATACACACTCTCAGTGCGGGGACATTCGGTCTTGTTATACACACACTGTCAGTGCTGGGACACTCAGTCCTGTTATACAGACTGTCAGTGCTGAGACATTCAGTCCTGTTATACACACAGTCCGTGCTGGGACACAGTCCTGTTATACACACACTTTCAGTCCTGAGATACTCAGTCCTGTTATACACACTGTCAGTGCTGGGACACTCAGTCCTGTTGGACACACACTGTCAGTGCTGGGACACTCTGTCCTGTTGGACACACACTGTCAGTGCTGGGACACTCTGTCCTGTTATACACACACTGTCAGTGCTGAGATACTCAGTCCTGTTATACACACACAGTCCGTGCTGGGACACTCAGTCCTGTTATACACACACAGTCCGTGCTGGGACACTCAGTCCTGTTATACACACACTGTCAGGGCTGGGACACTCAGTCCTGTTACACACACACTGTCAGTGCAGGGACAATCAGTCCTGTTATACACAATGTCAGTGCTGGGACACTCTGTCCTGTTATACACACACTGTCAGTGCTGAGATACTCAGTCCTGTTTTGCACACACAGTCAGTGCTGGGACACTCAGTCCCGTTATACACACAATGTAAGTGCTGGGACACTCAGTCCTGTTATCCACACAGAGTCAGTGCTGAGACACTCAGTCCTGCTTTACACACAATGTCTGTGCTGGGACACTCTGTCCTGTTATACACGCACTGTCAGAGCTGGGACACACAGTCCTGTTGCACAAAATGTCAGTGCTGGGACATTCAGTCCTGTTATACACACACCGTCCGTGCTGGGAAACTCAGTCCTGTTATACACAATGTGAGTGCTGGGACACTCAGTCCCGTTATAAACAATGTCAGTGCTGGCACACTCAGTCCTGTTATACACAATGTGAGTGCTGGGACAGTCAGTCCCGTTATAAACAATGTCAGTGCTGGGACACTCAGTCCTCTTATACACACACAGTCAGTGTTGGGACACTCTGTCCCGTTATACACAATGTCAGTGCTGGGACGATCAGTCCTGTTATACACAGACAGTAAGTGCTGGGACAATCAGTCCTGTTATACACACTGTCAGTGCTGGGACACTCAGTCCTGTTGGACACACACTGTCAGTGCTGAGACACTCAGTCCTGTTATACACACACAGTCAGTGCTGTGAAATGCATTCCTGTTAAACACACACAGTCTGGGCTGGGACACTTGGTCCTGTTACACACTGTCAGGGCTGGGACACTCAGTCCTGTTATTAACACTGTAAGTGCTGGGAGACTCAGTCCTGTTATACACAATGTCAGTGCTGGGACACTCAGTCCTGTTGGACACACACTGTCAGTGCTGGGACACTCTGTCCTGTTGGACACACACTGTCAGTGCTGGGACACTCTGTCCTGTTGGACACACACTGTCAGTGCTGGGACACTCTGTCCTGTTATACACACACTGTCAGTGCTGAGATACTCAGTCCTGTTATACACACACAGTCCGTGCTGGGACACTCAGTCCTGTTATACACACACAGTCCGTGCTGGGACACTCAGTCCTGTTTTCCACACACTGTCAGGGCTGGGACACTCAGTCCTGTTACACACACACTGTCAGTGCAGGGACACTCAGTCCTGTTATACACAATGTCAGTGCTGGGACACTCTGTCCTGTTATACACACTGTTAGTGCTGGGACACTCGGTCTTTTTATACACACACTGTCAGTGCTGGGACACTCAGTCCTGTTATACACACTGTCAGTGCTGAGACACTCAGTCCTGTTATACACACACTGTCAGTGCTGAGATACTCAGTCCTGTTTTGCACACACAGTCCGTGCTGGGACACTCAGTCCGGTTATACACACACTGTCAGTGCTGGGACACTCAGTCCTGTTATACATACTGTCAGTGCTGAGATACTCAGTCCTGTTATACACACACTGTCAGTGCTGGGACACTCTGTCCGGTTATACACACACTGTCAGTGCTGGGACACTCAGTCCTGTTATACATACTGTCAGTGCTGAGATACTCAGTCCTGTTATACACACACTGTCAGTGCTGGGACACTCTGTCCGGTTATACACAATGTCAGTGCTGGGACACTCAGTCCTGTTGGACACACACTGTCAGTGCTGAGACACTCAGTCCTGATATACACACACAGTCAGTGCTGTGAAATGCAGTCCTGTTATACACACACAGTCAGTGCTGGGACACTCAGTCCTGTTATACACAATGTGAGAGCTGGGACACTCAGTTCCGTTATAAACAATGTCAGTGCTGGGACACTCAGTCCTGTTATACACACACACACAGTCAGTGCTGGGAAACTCACTCCTGTTATACACAATGTCAGTGCTGGGACAATCAGTCCTGTTATACACACTGTCAGTGCTGGGACACTCAGTCCTGTTATACACACACTGTCAGTGCTGAGACACTCAGTCCTGTTATACACACACAGTCAGTGCTGTGACATGCAGTCCTGTTAAACACACACAGTCAGTGCTGGGACACTCTGTCCTGTTATTAACACTGTAAGTGCTGGGACACTCAGTCCTGTTATCCACACTGTCAGTGCTGGGACACTCAGTCCTGTTACACACACACTGTCAGTGCAGGGTCACGCAGTCCTGTTATTAACACTGTAAGTGCTGGGAGACTCAGACCTGTTATACACAATGTCAGTGCTGGGACACTCAGTCCTGTTATCCACACAGAGTCAGTGCTGAGACACTCAGTTCTGCTTTACACACAATGTCTGTGCTGGGACACTCTGTCCTGTTATACACGCACTGTCAGAGCTGGGACACACAGTCCTGTTGCACAAAATGTCAGTGCTGGGACACTCAGTCCTGTTATACACACACAGTCCGTGCTGGGAAACTCAGTCCTGTTATACACAATGTGAGTGCTGGGACACTCAGTCCCGTTATAAACAATGTCAGTGCTGGCACACTCAGTCCTGTTATACACAATGTGAGTGCTGGGACAGTCAGTCCCGTTATAAACAATGTCAGTGCTGGGACACTCAGTCCTCTTATACACACACAGTCAGTGTTGGGACACTCTGTCCCGTTATACACAATGTCAGTGCTGGGACGATCAGTCCTGTTATACACAGACAGTAAGTGCTGGGACAATCAGTCCTGTTATACACACTGTCAGTGCTGGGACACTCAGTCCTGTTGGACACACACTGTCAGTGCTGAGACACTCAGTCCTGTTATACACACACAGTCAGTGCTGTGAAATGCATTCCTGTTAAACACACACAGTCAGTGCTGGGACACTCAGTCCTGTTATACACAATGTGAGTGCTGGGACACTCAGTCCCGTTATAAACAATGTCAGTGCTGGGACACTCAGTCCTGTTATACACACACAGTCTGGGCTGGGACACTTGGTCCTGTTACACACTGTCAGGGCTGGGACACTCAGTCCTGTTATTAACACTGTAAGTGCTGGGAGACTCAGTCCTGTTATACACAATGTCAGTGCTGGGACACTCTGTCCTGTTATACACACTGTTAGTGCTGGGACACTCGGTCTTTTTATACACACACTGTCAGTGCTGGGACACTCAGTCCTGTTATACACACTGTCAGTGCTGGGACACTCTGTCCTGTTATACACACTGTTAGTGCTGGGACACTCGGTCTTTTTATACACACACTGTCAGTGCTGGGACACTCAGTCCTGTTATACACACTGTCAGTGCTGAGACACTCAGTCCTGTTATACACAATGTCAGTGCTGGGACACTCTGTCCTGTTATACACACTGTTAGTGCTGGGACACTCGGTCTTTTTATACACACACTGTCAGTGCTGGGACACTCAGTCCTGTTATACACACACTGTCAGTGCTGAGATACTCAGTCCTGTTTTGCACACACAGTCAGTGCTGGGACACTCAGTCCTGTTATACACACAATGTAAGTGCTGGGACACTCAGTCCTGTTATACACACTGTTAGTGCTGGGACACTCGGTCTTTTTATACACACACAGTCCATGCTGGGACACTCAGTCCTGTTATACACACACTGTCAGTGCTGAGACACTCAGTCCTGTTTTACACACAATGTAAGTGCTGGGACACTCAGTCCTGTTATACACACTGTTAGTGCTGGGACACTCGGTCTTTTTATACACACACAGTCCATGCTGGGACACTCAGTCCTGTTGGACACACACTGTCAGTGCTGAGACACTCAGTCCTGTTATACATACTGTCAGTGCTGAGATACTCAGTCCTGTTATACACACACTGTCAGTGCTGGGACACTCAGTCCTCTTATACACACACAGTCAGTGTTGGGACACTCTGTCCCGTTATACACAATGTCAGTGCTGGGACGATCAGTCCTGTTATACACAGACAGTAAGTGCTGGGACAATCAGTCCTGTTATACACACTGTCAGTGCTGGGACACTCAGTCCTGTTGGACACACACTGTCAGTGCTGAGACACTCAGTCCTGTTATACACACACAGTCAGTGCTGTGAAATGCATTCCTGTTAAACACACACAGTCTGGGCTGGGACACTTGGTCCTGTTACACACTGTCAGGGCTGGGACACTCAGTCCTGTTATTAACACTGTAAGTGCTGGGAGACTCAGTCCTGTTATACACAATGTCAGTGCTGGGACACTCAGTCCTGTTGGACACACACTGTCAGTGCTGGGACACTCTGTCCTGTTGGACACACACTGTCAGTGCTGGGACACTCTGTCCTGTTGGACACACACTGTCAGTGCTGGGACACTCTGTCCTGTTATACACACACTGTCAGTGCTGAGATACTCAGTCCTGTTATACACACACAGTCCGTGCTGGGACACTCAGTCCTGTTATACACACACAGTCCGTGCTGGGACACTCAGTCCTGTTTTCCACACACTGTCAGGGCTGGGACACTCAGTCCTGTTACACACACACTGTCAGTGCAGGGACACTCAGTCCTGTTATACACAATGTCAGTGCTGGGACACTCTGTCCTGTTATACACACTGTTAGTGCTGGGACACTCGGTCTTTTTATACACACACTGTCAGTGCTGGGACACTCAGTCCTGTTATACACACTGTCAGTGCTGAGACACTCAGTCCTGTTATACACACACTGTCAGTGCTGAGATACTCAGTCCTGTTTTGCACACACAGTCCGTGCTGGGACACTCAGTCCGGTTATACACACACTGTCAGTGCTGGGACACTCAGTCCTGTTATACATACTGTCAGTGCTGAGATACTCAGTCCTGTTATACACACACTGTCAGTGCTGGGACACTCTGTCCGGTTATACACACACTGTCAGTGCTGGGACACTCAGTCCTGTTATACATACTGTCAGTGCTGAGATACTCAGTCCTGTTATACACACACTGTCAGTGCTGGGACACTCTGTCCGGTTATACACAATGTCAGTGCTGGGACACTCAGTCCTGTTGGACACACACTGTCAGTGCTGAGACACTCAGTCCTGATATACACACACAGTCAGTGCTGTGAAATGCAGTCCTGTTATACACACACAGTCAGTGCTGGGACACTCAGTCCTGTTATACACAATGTGAGAGCTGGGACACTCAGTTCCGTTATAAACAATGTCAGTGCTGGGACACTCAGTCCTGTTATACACACACACACAGTCAGTGCTGGGAAACTCACTCCTGTTATACACAATGTCAGTGCTGGGACAATCAGTCCTGTTATACACACTGTCAGTGCTGGGACACTCAGTCCTGTTATACACACACTGTCAGTGCTGAGACACTCAGTCCTGTTATACACACACAGTCAGTGCTGTGACATGCAGTCCTGTTAAACACACACAGTCAGTGCTGGGACACTCTGTCCTGTTATTAACACTGTAAGTGCTGGGACACTCAGTCCTGTTATCCACACTGTCAGTGCTGGGACACTCAGTCCTGTTACACACACACTGTCAGTGCAGGGTCACGCAGTCCTGTTATTAACACTGTAAGTGCTGGGAGACTCAGACCTGTTATACACAATGTCAGTGCTGGGACACTCAGTCCTGTTATCCACACAGAGTCAGTGCTGAGACACTCAGTTCTGCTTTACACACAATGTCTGTGCTGGGACACTCTGTCCTGTTATACACGCACTGTCAGAGCTGGGACACACAGTCCTGTTGCACAAAATGTCAGTGCTGGGACACTCAGTCCTGTTATACACACACAGTCCGTGCTGGGAAACTCAGTCCTGTTATACACAATGTGAGTGCTGGGACACTCAGTCCCGTTATAAACAATGTCAGTGCTGGCACACTCAGTCCTGTTATACACAATGTGAGTGCTGGGACAGTCAGTCCCGTTATAAACAATGTCAGTGCTGGGACACTCAGTCCTCTTATACACACACAGTCAGTGTTGGGACACTCTGTCCCGTTATACACAATGTCAGTGCTGGGACGATCAGTCCTGTTATACACAGACAGTAAGTGCTGGGACAATCAGTCCTGTTATACACACTGTCAGTGCTGGGACACTCAGTCCTGTTGGACACACACTGTCAGTGCTGAGACACTCAGTCCTGTTATACACACACAGTCAGTGCTGTGAAATGCATTCCTGTTAAACACACACAGTCAGTGCTGGGACACTCAGTCCTGTTATACACAATGTGAGTGCTGGGACACTCAGTCCCGTTATAAACAATGTCAGTGCTGGGACACTCAGTCCTGTTATACACACACAGTCTGGGCTGGGACACTTGGTCCTGTTACACACTGTCAGGGCTGGGACACTCAGTCCTGTTATTAACACTGTAAGTGCTGGGAGACTCAGTCCTGTTATACACAATGTCAGTGCTGGGACACTCTGTCCTGTTATACACACTGTTAGTGCTGGGACACTCGGTCTTTTTATACACACACTGTCAGTGCTGGGACACTCAGTCCTGTTATACACACTGTCAGTGCTGGGACACTCTGTCCTGTTATACACACTGTTAGTGCTGGGACACTCGGTCTTTTTATACACACACTGTCAGTGCTGGGACACTCAGTCCTGTTATACACACTGTCAGTGCTGAGACACTCAGTCCTGTTATACACAATGTCAGTGCTGGGACACTCTGTCCTGTTATACACACTGTTAGTGCTGGGACACTCGGTCTTTTTATACACACACTGTCAGTGCTGGGACACTCAGTCCTGTTATACACACACTGTCAGTGCTGAGATACTCAGTCCTGTTTTGCACACACAGTCAGTGCTGGGACACTCAGTCCTGTTATACACACAATGTAAGTGCTGGGACACTCAGTCCTGTTATACACACTGTTAGTGCTGGGACACTCGGTCTTTTTATACACACACAGTCCATGCTGGGACACTCAGTCCTGTTATACACACACTGTCAGTGCTGAGACACTCAGTCCTGTTTTACACACAATGTAAGTGCTGGGACACTCAGTCCTGTTATACACACTGTTAGTGCTGGGACACTCGGTCTTTTTATACACACACAGTCCATGCTGGGACACTCAGTCCTGTTGGACACACACTGTCAGTGCTGAGACACTCAGTCCTGTTATACATACTGTCAGTGCTGAGATACTCAGTCCTGTTATACACACACTGTCAGTGCTGGGACACTCTGTCCGGTTATACACAATGTCAGTGCTGGGACACTCAGTCCTGTTGGACACACACTGTCAGTGCTGAGACACTCAGTCCTGATATACACACAGTCAGTGCTGTGAAATGCAGTCCTGTTATACACACACAGTCAGTGCTGGGACACTCAGTCCTGTTATACACAATGTGAGAGCTGGGACACTCAGTTCCGTTATAAACAATGTCAGTGCTGGGACACTCAGTCCTGTTATACACACACACACAGTCAGTGCTGGGAAACTCACTCCTGTTATACACAATGTGAGTGCTGGGACATTCTGTCCCGTTATACACAATGTCAGTGCTGGGACAATCAGTCCTGTTATACACACTGTCAGTGCTGGGACACTCAGTCCTGTTATACACACACAGTCAGTGCTGTGACATGCAGTCCTGTTAAACACACACAGTCAGTGCTGGGACACTCTGTCCTGTTATTAACACTGTAAGTGCTGGGACACTCAGTCCTGTTATCCACACTGTCAGTGCTGGGACACTCAGTCCTGTTACACACACACTGTCAGTGCAGGGTCACGCAGTCCTGTTATTAACACTGTAAGTGCTGGGAGACTCAGACCTGTTATACACAATGTCAGTGCTGGGACACTCAGTCCTGTTATCCACACAGAGTCAGTGCTGAGACACTCAGTCCTGCTTTACACACAATGTCTGTGCTGGGACACTCTGTCCTGTTATACACACACTGTCAGAGCTGGGACACACAGTCCTGTTGCACAAAATGTCAGTGCTGGGACACTCAGTCCTGTTATACACACACAGTCCGTGCTGGGAAACTCAGTCCTGTTATACACAATGTGAGTGCTGGGACACTCAGTCCCGTTATAAACAATGTCAGTGCTGGCACACTCAGTCCTGTTATACACAATGTGAGTGCTGGGACAGTCAGTCCCGTTATAAACAATGTCAGTGCTGGGACACTCAGTCCTCTTATACACACACAGTCAGTGTTGGGACACTCTGTCCCGTTATACACAATGTCAGTGCTGGGACAATCAGTCCTGTTATACACAGACAGTAAGTGCAGGGACAATCAGTCCTGTTATACACACTGTCATTGCTGGGACACTCAGTCCTGTTGGACACACACTGTCAGTGCTGAGACACTCAGTCCTGTTATACACACACAGTCAGTGCTGTGAAATGCAGTCCTGTTAAACACACACAGTCAGTGCTGGGACACTCAGTCCTGTTATACACAATGTGAGTGCTGGGACACTCAGTCCCGTTATAAACAATGTCAGTGCTGGGACACTCAGTCCTGTTATACACACACAGTCTGGGCTGGTACACTCAGTCCTGTTACACACAATGTGAGTGCTGGGACACTCAGTCCCGTTATACACAATGTCAGTGCTGGGACACTCAGTCCTGTTATACACACACAGTCCGGGCTGGGACACTTGGACCTGTTACACACTGTCAGGGCTGGGACACTCAGCCTTGTTACACACACACTGTCTGTGCAGGGACACTCAGTCCTGTTATTAACACTGTACGTGCTGGGAGACTCAGTCCTGTTATACACAATGTCAGTGCTGGGACACTCTGTCCTGTTATACACACTCTCAGTGCGGGGACATTCGGTCTTGTTATACACACACTGTCAGTGCTGGGACACTCAGTCCTGTTATACAGACTGTCAGTGCTGAGACATTCAGTCCTGTTATACACACAGTCCGTGCTGGGACACAGTCCTGTTATACACACACTTTCAGTCCTGAGATACTCAGTCCTGTTATACACACTGTCAGTGCTGGGACACTCAGTCCTGTTGGACACACACTGTCAGTGCTGGGACACTCTGTCCTGTTGGACACACACTGTCAGTGCTGGGACACTCTGTCCTGTTATACACACACTGTCAGTGCTGAGATACTCAGTCCTGTTATACACACACAGTCCGTGCTGGGACACTCAGTCCTGTTATACACACACAGTCCGTGCTGGGACACTCAGTCCTGTTATACACACACTGTCAGGGCTGGGACACTCAGTCCTGTTACACACACACTGTCAGTGCAGGGACAATCAGTCCTGTTATACACAATGTCAGTGCTGGGACACTCTGTCCTGTTATACACACACTGTCAGTGCTGAGATACTCAGTCCTGTTTTGCACACACAGTCAGTGCTGGGACACTCAGTCCCGTTATACACACAATGTAAGTGCTGGGACACTCAGTCCTGTTATCCACACAGAGTCAGTGCTGAGACACTCAGTCCTGCTTTACACACAATGTCTGTGCTGGGACACTCTGTCCTGTTATACACGCACTGTCAGAGCTGGGACACACAGTCCTGTTGCACAAAATGTCAGTGCTGGGACATTCAGTCCTGTTATACACACACCGTCCGTGCTGGGAAACTCAGTCCTGTTATACACAATGTGAGTGCTGGGACACTCAGTCCCGTTATAAACAATGTCAGTGCTGGCACACTCAGTCCTGTTATACACAATGTGAGTGCTGGGACAGTCAGTCCCGTTATAAACAATGTCAGTGCTGGGACACTCAGTCCTCTTATACACACACAGTCAGTGTTGGGACACTCTGTCCCGTTATACACAATGTCAGTGCTGGGACGATCAGTCCTGTTATACACAGACAGTAAGTGCTGGGACAATCAGTCCTGTTATACACACTGTCAGTGCTGGGACACTCAGTCCTGTTGGACACACACTGTCAGTGCTGAGACACTCAGTCCTGTTATACACACACAGTCAGTGCTGTGAAATGCATTCCTGTTAAACACACACAGTCTGGGCTGGGACACTTGGTCCTGTTACACACTGTCAGGGCTGGGACACTCAGTCCTGTTATTAACACTGTATGTGCTGGGAGACTCAGTCCTGTTATACACAATGTCAGTGCTGGGACACTCAGTCCTGTTGGACACACACTGTCAGTGCTGGGACACTCTGTCCTGTTGGACACACACTGTCAGTGCTGGGACACTCTGTCCTGTTATACACACACTGTCAGTGCTGAGATACTCAGTCCTGTTATACACACACAGTCCGTGCTGGGACACTCAGTCCTGTTATACACACACAGTCCGTGCTGGGACACTCAGTCCTGTTATACACACACTGTCAGGGCTGGGACACTCAGTCCTGTTACACACACACTGTCAGTGCAGGGACACTCAGTCCTGTTATACACAATGTCAGTGCTGGGACACTCTGTCCTGTTATACACACTGTTAGTGCTGGGACACTCGGTCTTTTTATACACACACTGTCAGTGCTGGGACACTCAGTCCTGTTATACACACTGTCAGTGCTGAGACACTCAGTCCTGTTATACACACACTGTCAGTGCTGAGATACTCAGTCCTGTTTTGCACACACAGTCCGTGCTGGGACACTCAGTCCGGTTATACACACACTGTCAGTGCTGGGACACTCAGTCCTGTTATACATACTGTCAGTGCTGAGATACTCAGTCCTGTTATACACACACTGTCAGTGCTGGGACACTCTGTCCGGTTATACACACACTGTCAGTGCTGGGACACTCAGTCCTGTTATACATACTGTCAGTGCTGAGATACTCAGTCCTGTTATACACACACTGTCAGTGCTGGGACACTCTGTCCGGTTATACACAATGTCAGTGCTGGGACACTCAGTCCTGTTGGACACACACTGTCAGTGCTGAGACACTCAGTCCTGATATACACACACAGTCAGTGCTGTGAAATGCAGTCCTGTTATACACACACAGTCAGTGCTGGGACACTCAGTCCTGTTATACACAATGTGAGAGCTGGGACACTCAGTTCCGTTATAAACAATGTCAGTGCTGGGACACTCAGTCCTGTTATACACACACACACAGTCAGTGCTGGGAAACTCACTCCTGTTATACACAATGTCAGTGCTGGGACAATCAGTCCTGTTATACACACTGTCAGTGCTGGGACACTCAGTCCTGTTATACACACACTGTCAGTGCTGAGACACTCAGTCCTGTTATACACACACAGTCAGTGCTGTGACATGCAGTCCTGTTAAACACACACAGTCAGTGCTGGGACACTCTGTCCTGTTATTAACACTGTAAGTGCTGGGACACTCAGTCCTGTTATCCACACTGTCAGTGCTGGGACACTCAGTCCTGTTACACACACACTGTCAGTGCAGGGTCACGCAGTCCTGTTATTAACACTGTAAGTGCTGGGAGACTCAGACCTGTTATACACAATGTCAGTGCTGGGACACTCAGTCCTGTTATCCACACAGAGTCAGTGCTGAGACACTCAGTCCTGCTTTACACACAATGTCTGTGCTGGGACACTCTGTCCTGTTATACACACACTGTCAGAGCTGGGACACACAGTCCTGTTGCACAAAATGTCAGTGCTGGGACACTCAGTCCTGTTATACACACACAGTCCGTGCTGGGAAACTCAGTCCTGTTATACACAATGTGAGTGCTGGGACACTCAGTCCCGTTATAAACAATGTCAGTGCTGGCACACTCAGTCCTGTTATACACAATGTGAGTGCTGGGACAGTCAGTCCCGTTATAAACAATGTCAGTGCTGGGACACTCAGTCCTCTTATACACACACAGTCAGTGTTGGGACACTCTGTCCCGTTATACACAATGTCAGTGCTGGGACAATCAGTCCTGTTATACACAGACAGTAAGTGCAGGGACAATCAGTCCTGTTATACACACTGTCATTGCTGGGACACTCAGTCCTGTTGGACACACACTGTCAGTGCTGAGACACTCAGTCCTGTTATACACACACAGTCAGTGCTGTGAAATGCAGTCCTGTTAAACACACACAGTCAGTGCTGGGACACTCAGTCCTGTTATACACAATGTGAGTGCTGGGACACTCAGTCCCGTTATAAACAATGTCAGTGCTGGGACACTCAGTCCTGTTATACACACACAGTCTGGGCTGGTACACTCAGTCCTGTTACACACAATGTGAGTGCTGGGACACTCAGTCCCGTTATACACAATGTCAGAGCTGGGACACTCAGTCCTGTTATACACACACAGTCCGGGCTGGGACACTTGGACCTGTTACACACTGTCAGGGCTGGGACACTCAGCCTTGTTACACACACACTGTCTGTGCAGGGACACTCAGTCCTGTTATTAATACTGTACGTGCTGGGAGACTCAGTCCTGTTATACACAATGTCAGTGCTGGGACACTCTGTCCTGTTATACACACTCTCAGTGCGGGGACATTCGGTCTTGTTATACACACACTGTCAGTGCTGGGACACTCAGTCCTGTTATACAGACTGTCAGTGCTGAGACATTCAGTCCTGTTATACACACACAGTCCGTGCTGGGACACAGTCCTGTTATACACACACTTTCAGTCCTGAGATACTCAGTCCTGTTATACACACTGTCAGTGCTGGGACACTCAGTCCTGTTGGACACACACTGTCAGTGCTGGGACACTCTGTCCTGTTATACACACACTGTCAGTGCTGAGATACTCAGTCCTGTTATACACACTGTCAGTGCTGGGACACTCAGTCCTGTTGGACACACACTGTCAGTGCTGGGACACTCTGTCCTGTTGGACACACACTGTCAGTGCTGGGACACTCTGTCCTGTTATACACACACTGTCAGTGCTGAGATACTCAGTCCTGTTATACACACACAGTCCGTGCTGGGACACTCAGTCCTGTTATACACACACAGTCCGTGCTGGGACACTCAGTCCTGTTATACACACACTGTCAGGGCTGGGACACTCAGTCCTGTTACACACACACAGTCAGTGCAGGGACACTCTGTCCTGTTATACACACACTGTCAGTGCTGAGATACTCAGTCCTGTTTTGCACACACAGTCAGTGCTGGGACACTCAGTCCCGTTATACACACAATGTAAGTGCTGGGACACTCAGTCCTGTTGGACACACACTGTCAGTGCTGAGACACTCAGTCCTGATGTACACACACAGTCAGTGCTGTGAAATGCAGTCCTGTTATACACACACAGTCAGTGCTGGGACACTCAGTCCGGTTATACACACACAGTCCATGCTGGGACACTCAGTCCTGTTATACACACACTGTCAGTGCTGGGACACTCAGTCCTGTTGGACACACACAGTCAGTGCTGGGACACTCAGTCCTGTTATACATACTGTCAGTGCTGAGACACTCAGTCCTGATATACACACACAGTCAGTGCTGTGAAATGCAGTCCTGTTATACACACACAGTCAGTGCTGAGACACTCAGTCCTGTTATACACACACAGTCCATGCTGGGACACTCAGTCCTGTTATACCCACACTGTCAGTGCTGGGACACTCAGTCCTGTTGGACACACACAGTCAGTGCTGAGACACTCAGTCCTGTTATACACACACAGTCCATGCTGGGACACTCAGTCCTGTTACACACACACTGTCAGTGCAGGGACACTCAGTCCTGTTATTAACACCGTAAGTGCTGGGAGACTCAGTCCTGTTATCCACACTGTCAGTGCTGGGACACTCAGTCCTGTTATACACAATGTCAGTGCTGGGACACTCAGTCCTGTTATACACACAGAGTCAGTGCTGAGACACTCAGTCCTGCTTTACACACACTGTCTGTGCTGGGACACTCAGTCCTGTTACACACACTGTCAGTGCTGGGAGACTCAGTCCTGTTATACACACTGTCAGTGCTCGGACACTCAGTCCTGTTGGACACACACTGTCAGTGCTGAGACACTCAGTCCTGATATACACACATAGTCATTGCTGGGACACTCAGTCATGTTATACACAATGTGAGTGCTGGGACACTCAGTTCCGTTATAAACAATGTCAGTGCTGGGACACTCAGTCCTGTTATACACACACACACAGTCAGTGCTGGGAAACTCAGTCCTGTTATACACAATATGAGTGCTGGGACATTCTGTCCCGTTATACACGATGTCAGTGCTGGGACAATCAGTCCTGTTATACACACTGTCAGTGCTGGGACACTCAGTTCTGTTATACACACACTGTCAGTGTTGAGACACTCAGTCCTGTTATACACACACAGTCAGTGCTGTGACATGCAGTCCTGTTAAACACACACAGTCAGTGCTGGGACACTCTGTCCTGTTATACACACACTGTCAGTGCTGAGACACTCAGTCCTGTTATTAACACTGTAAGTGCTGGGACACTCAGTCCTGTTATCCACACTGTCAGTGCTGGGACACTCAGTCCTGTTACACACACACTGTCAGTGCAGGGACACTCAGTCCTGTTATTAACACTGTAAGTGCTGGGAGACTCAGACCTGTTATACACAATGTCAGTGCTGGGACACTCAGTCCTGTTATCCACACAGAGTCAGTGCTGAGACACTCAGTTCTGCTTTACACACAATGTCTGTGCTGGGACACTCTGTCCTGTTATACACGCACTGTCAGAGCTGGGACACACAGTCCTGTTGCACAAAATGTCAGTGCTGGGACACTCAGTCCTGTTATACACACACAGTCCGTGCTGGGAAACTCAGTCCTGTTATACACAATGTGAGTGCTGGGACACTCAGTCCCGTTATAAACAATGTCAGTGCTGGCACACTCAGTCCTGTTATACACAATGTGAGTGCTGGGACAGTCAGTCCCGTTATAAACAATGTCAGTGCTGGGACACTCAGTCCTCTTATACACACACAGTCAGTGTTGGGACACTCTGTCCCGTTATACACAATGTCAGTGCTGGGACGATCAGTCCTGTTATACACAGACAGTAAGTGCTGGGACAATCAGTCCTGTTAGACACACTGTCAGTGCTGGGACACTCAGTCCTAAAGGACACACACTGTCAGTGCTGAGACACTCAGTCCTGTTATACACACACAGTCAGTGCTGTGAAATGCATTCCTGTTAAACACACACAGTCAGTGCTGGGACACTCAGTCCTGTTATACACAATGTGAGTGCTGGGACACTCAGTCCCGTTATAAACAATGTCAGTGCTGGGACACTCAGTCCTGTTATACACACACAGTCTGGGCTGGTACACTCAGTCCTGCTACACACAATGTGAGTGCTGGGACACTCAGTCCCGTTATACACAATGTCAGTGCTGGGACACTCAGTCCTGTAATACACACACAGTCTGGGCTGGGACACTTGGTCCTGTTACACACTGTCAGGGCTGGGAGACTCAGTCCTGTTATTAACACTGTAAGTGCTGGGAGACTCAGTCCTGTTATACACAATGTCAGTGCTGGGACACTCAGTCCTGTTATACACACACTGTCAGTGCTGGGACACTCAGTCCTGTTATACAGACTGTCAGTGCTGAGACATTCAGTCCTGTTATACACACACAGTCCGTGCTGGGACACAGTCCTGTTATACACACACTGTCAGTGCTGACATACTCAGTCCTGTTTTGCACACACAGTCAGTGCTGGGACACTCAGTCCTGTTATACACACAATGTAAGTGCTGGGACACTCAGTCCTGTTATACACACTGTTAGTGCTGGGACACTCGGTCTTTTTATACACACACAGTCCATGCTGGGACACTCAGTCCTGTTATACACACACTGTCAGTGCTGAGACACTCAGTCCTGTTTTACACACAATGTAAGTGCTGGGACACTCAGTCCTGTTATACACACTGTTAGTGCTGGGACACTCGGTCTTTTTATACACACACAGTCCATGCTGGGACACTCAGTCCTGTTGGACACACACTGTCAGTGCTGAGACACTCAGTCCTGTTATACATACTGTCAGTGCTGAGATACTCAGTCCTGTTATACACACACTGTCAGTGCTGGGACACTCTGTCCGGTTATACACAATGTCAGTGCTGGGACACTCAGTCCTGTTGGACACACACTGTCAGTGCTGAGACACTCAGTCCTGATATACACACAGTCAGTGCTGTGAAATGCAGTCCTGTTATACACACACAGTCAGTGCTGGGACACTCAGTCCTGTTATACACAATGTGAGAGCTGGGACACTCAGTTCCGTTATAAACAATGTCAGTGCTGGGACACTCAGTCCTGTTATACACACACACACAGTCAGTGCTGGGAAACTCACTCCTGTTATACACAATGTGAGTGCTGGGACATTCTGTCCCGTTATACACAATGTCAGTGCTGGGACAATCAGTCCTGTTATACACACTGTCAGTGCTGGGACACTCAGTCCTGTTATACACACACAGTCAGTGCTGTGACATGCAGTCCTGTTAAACACACACAGTCAGTGCTGGGACACTCTGTCCTGTTATTAACACTGTAAGTGCTGGGACACTCAGTCCTGTTATCCACACTGTCAGTGCTGGGACACTCAGTCCTGTTACACACACACTGTCAGTGCAGGGTCACGCAGTCCTGTTATTAACACTGTAAGTGCTGGGAGACTCAGACCTGTTATACACAATGTCAGTGCTGGGACACTCAGTCCTGTTATCCACACAGAGTCAGTGCTGAGACACTCAGTCCTGCTTTACACACAATGTCTGTGCTGGGACACTCTGTCCTGTTATACACACACTGTCAGAGCTGGGACACACAGTCCTGTTGCACAAAATGTCAGTGCTGGGACACTCAGTCCTGTTATACACACACAGTCCGTGCTGGGAAACTCAGTCCTGTTATACACAATGTGAGTGCTGGGACACTCAGTCCCGTTATAAACAATGTCAGTGCTGGCACACTCAGTCCTGTTATACACAATGTGAGTGCTGGGACAGTCAGTCCCGTTATAAACAATGTCAGTGCTGGGACACTCAGTCCTCTTATACACACACAGTCAGTGTTGGGACACTCTGTCCCGTTATACACAATGTCAGTGCTGGGACAATCAGTCCTGTTATACACAGACAGTAAGTGCAGGGACAATCAGTCCTGTTATACACACTGTCATTGCTGGGACACTCAGTCCTGTTGGACACACACTGTCAGTGCTGAGACACTCAGTCCTGTTATACACACACAGTCAGTGCTGTGAAATGCAGTCCTGTTAAACACACACAGTCAGTGCTGGGACACTCAGTCCTGTTATACACAATGTGAGTGCTGGGACACTCAGTCCCGTTATAAACAATGTCAGTGCTGGGACACTCAGTCCTGTTATACACACACAGTCTGGGCTGGTACACTCAGTCCTGTTACACACAATGTGAGTGCTGGGACACTCAGTCCCGTTATACACAATGTCAGTGCTGGGACACTCAGTCCTGTTATACACACACAGTCCGGGCTGGGACACTTGGACCTGTTACACACTGTCAGGGCTGGGACACTCAGCCTTGTTACACACACACTGTCTGTGCAGGGACACTCAGTCCTGTTATTAACACTGTACGTGCTGGGAGACTCAGTCCTGTTATACACAATGTCAGTGCTGGGACACTCTGTCCTGTTATACACACTCTCAGTGCGGGGACATTCGGTCTTGTTATACACACACTGTCAGTGCTGGGACACTCAGTCCTGTTATACAGACTGTCAGTGCTGAGACATTCAGTCCTGTTATACACACAGTCCGTGCTGGGACACAGTCCTGTTATACACACACTTTCAGTCCTGAGATACTCAGTCCTGTTATACACACTGTCAGTGCTGGGACACTCAGTCCTGTTGGACACACACTGTCAGTGCTGGGACACTCTGTCCTGTTGGACACACACTGTCAGTGCTGGGACACTCTGTCCTGTTATACACACACTGTCAGTGCTGAGATACTCAGTCCTGTTATACACACACAGTCCGTGCTGGGACACTCAGTCCTGTTATACACACACAGTCCGTGCTGGGACACTCAGTCCTGTTATACACACACTGTCAGGGCTGGGACACTCAGTCCTGTTACACACACACTGTCAGTGCAGGGACAATCAGTCCTGTTATACACAATGTCAGTGCTGGGACACTCTGTCCTGTTATACACACACTGTCAGTGCTGAGATACTCAGTCCTGTTTTGCACACACAGTCAGTGCTGGGACACTCAGTCCCGTTATACACACAATGTAAGTGCTGGGACACTCAGTCCTGTTATCCACACAGAGTCAGTGCTGAGACACTCAGTCCTGCTTTACACACAATGTCTGTGCTGGGACACTCTGTCCTGTTATACACGCACTGTCAGAGCTGGGACACACAGTCCTGTTGCACAAAATGTCAGTGCTGGGACATTCAGTCCTGTTATACACACACCGTCCGTGCTGGGAAACTCAGTCCTGTTATACACAATGTGAGTGCTGGGACACTCAGTCCCGTTATAAACAATGTCAGTGCTGGCACACTCAGTCCTGTTATACACAATGTGAGTGCTGGGACAGTCAGTCCCGTTATAAACAATGTCAGTGCTGGGACACTCAGTCCTCTTATACACACACAGTCAGTGTTGGGACACTCTGTCCCGTTATACACAATGTCAGTGCTGGGACGATCAGTCCTGTTATACACAGACAGTAAGTGCTGGGACAATCAGTCCTGTTATACACACTGTCAGTGCTGGGACACTCAGTCCTGTTGGACACACACTGTCAGTGCTGAGACACTCAGTCCTGTTATACACACACAGTCAGTGCTGTGAAATGCATTCCTGTTAAACACACACAGTCTGGGCTGGGACACTTGGTCCTGTTACACACTGTCAGGGCTGGGACACTCAGTCCTGTTATTAACACTGTATGTGCTGGGAGACTCAGTCCTGTTATACACAATGTCAGTGCTGGGACACTCAGTCCTGTTGGACACACACTGTCAGTGCTGGGACACTCTGTCCTGTTGGACACACACTGTCAGTGCTGGGACACTCTGTCCTGTTATACACACACTGTCAGTGCTGAGATACTCAGTCCTGTTATACACACACAGTCCGTGCTGGGACACTCAGTCCTGTTATACACACACAGTCCGTGCTGGGACACTCAGTCCTGTTATACACACACTGTCAGGGCTGGGACACTCAGTCCTGTTACACACACACTGTCAGTGCAGGGACACTCAGTCCTGTTATACACAATGTCAGTGCTGGGACACTCTGTCCTGTTATACACACTGTTAGTGCTGGGACACTCGGTCTTTTTATACACACACTGTCAGTGCTGGGACACTCAGTCCTGTTATACACACTGTCAGTGCTGAGACACTCAGTCCTGTTATACACACACTGTCAGTGCTGAGATACTCAGTCCTGTTTTGCACACACAGTCCGTGCTGGGACACTCAGTCCGGTTATACACACACTGTCAGTGCTGGGACACTCAGTCCTGTTATACATACTGTCAGTGCTGAGATACTCAGTCCTGTTATACACACACTGTCAGTGCTGGGACACTCTGTCCGGTTATACACACACTGTCAGTGCTGGGACACTCAGTCCTGTTATACATACTGTCAGTGCTGAGATACTCAGTCCTGTTATACACACACTGTCAGTGCTGGGACACTCTGTCCGGTTATACACAATGTCAGTGCTGGGACACTCAGTCCTGTTGGACACACACTGTCAGTGCTGAGACACTCAGTCCTGATATACACACACAGTCAGTGCTGTGAAATGCAGTCCTGTTATACACACACAGTCAGTGCTGGGACACTCAGTCCTGTTATACACAATGTGAGAGCTGGGACACTCAGTTCCGTTATAAACAATGTCAGTGCTGGGACACTCAGTCCTGTTATACACACACACACAGTCAGTGCTGGGAAACTCACTCCTGTTATACACAATGTCAGTGCTGGGACAATCAGTCCTGTTATACACACTGTCAGTGCTGGGACACTCAGTCCTGTTATACACACACTGTCAGTGCTGAGACACTCAGTCCTGTTATACACACACAGTCAGTGCTGTGACATGCAGTCCTGTTAAACACACACAGTCAGTGCTGGGACACTCTGTCCTGTTATTAACACTGTAAGTGCTGGGACACTCAGTCCTGTTATCCACACTGTCAGTGCTGGGACACTCAGTCCTGTTACACACACACTGTCAGTGCAGGGTCACGCAGTCCTGTTATTAACACTGTAAGTGCTGGGAGACTCAGACCTGTTATACACAATGTCAGTGCTGGGACACTCAGTCCTGTTATCCACACAGAGTCAGTGCTGAGACACTCAGTCCTGCTTTACACACAATGTCTGTGCTGGGACACTCTGTCCTGTTATACACACACTGTCAGAGCTGGGACACACAGTCCTGTTGCACAAAATGTCAGTGCTGGGACACTCAGTCCTGTTATACACACACAGTCCGTGCTGGGAAACTCAGTCCTGTTATACACAATGTGAGTGCTGGGACACTCAGTCCCGTTATAAACAATGTCAGTGCTGGCACACTCAGTCCTGTTATACACAATGTGAGTGCTGGGACAGTCAGTCCCGTTATAAACAATGTCAGTGCTGGGACACTCAGTCCTCTTATACACACACAGTCAGTGTTGGGACACTCTGTCCCGTTATACACAATGTCAGTGCTGGGACAATCAGTCCTGTTATACACAGACAGTAAGTGCAGGGACAATCAGTCCTGTTATACACACTGTCATTGCTGGGACACTCAGTCCTGTTGGACACACACTGTCAGTGCTGAGACACTCAGTCCTGTTATACACACACAGTCAGTGCTGTGAAATGCAGTCCTGTTAAACACACACAGTCAGTGCTGGGACACTCAGTCCTGTTATACACAATGTGAGTGCTGGGACACTCAGTCCCGTTATAAACAATGTCAGTGCTGGGACACTCAGTCCTGTTATACACACACAGTCTGGGCTGGTACACTCAGTCCTGTTACACACAATGTGAGTGCTGGGACACTCAGTCCCGTTATACACAATGTCAGAGCTGGGACACTCAGTCCTGTTATACACACACAGTCCGGGCTGGGACACTTGGACCTGTTACACACTGTCAGGGCTGGGACACTCAGCCTTGTTACACACACACTGTCTGTGCAGGGACACTCAGTCCTGTTATTAATACTGTACGTGCTGGGAGACTCAGTCCTGTTATACACAATGTCAGTGCTGGGACACTCTGTCCTGTTATACACACTCTCAGTGCGGGGACATTCGGTCTTGTTATACACACACTGTCAGTGCTGGGACACTCAGTCCTGTTATACAGACTGTCAGTGCTGAGACATTCAGTCCTGTTATACACACACAGTCCGTGCTGGGACACAGTCCTGTTATACACACACTTTCAGTCCTGAGATACTCAGTCCTGTTATACACACTGTCAGTGCTGGGACACTCAGTCCTGTTGGACACACACTGTCAGTGCTGGGACACTCTGTCCTGTTATACACACACTGTCAGTGCTGAGATACTCAGTCCTGTTATACACACTGTCAGTGCTGGGACACTCAGTCCTGTTGGACACACACTGTCAGTGCTGGGACACTCTGTCCTGTTGGACACACACTGTCAGTGCTGGGACACTCTGTCCTGTTATACACACACTGTCAGTGCTGAGATACTCAGTCCTGTTATACACACACAGTCCGTGCTGGGACACTCAGTCCTGTTATACACACACAGTCCGTGCTGGGACACTCAGTCCTGTTATACACACACTGTCAGGGCTGGGACACTCAGTCCTGTTACACACACACAGTCAGTGCAGGGACACTCTGTCCTGTTATACACACACTGTCAGTGCTGAGATACTCAGTCCTGTTTTGCACACACAGTCAGTGCTGGGACACTCAGTCCCGTTATACACACAATGTAAGTGCTGGGACACTCAGTCCTGTTGGACACACACTGTCAGTGCTGAGACACTCAGTCCTGATATACACACACAGTCAGTGCTGTGAAATGCAGTCCTGTTATACACACACAGTCAGTGCTGGGACACTCAGTCCGGTTATACACACACAGTCCATGCTGGGACACTCAGTCCTGTTATACACACACTGTCAGTGCTGGGACACTCAGTCCTGTTGGACACACACAGTCAGTGCTGGGACACTCAGTCCTGTTATACATACTGTCAGTGCTGAGACACTCAGTCCTGATATACACACACAGTCAGTGCTGTGAAATGCAGTCCTGTTATACACACACAGTCAGTGCTGAGACACTCAGTCCTGTTATACACACACAGTCCATGCTGGGACACTCAGTCCTGTTATACCCACACTGTCAGTGCTGGGACACTCAGTCCTGTTGGACACACACAGTCAGTGCTGAGACACTCAGTCCTGTTATACACACACAGTCCATGCTGGGACACTCAGTCCTGTTACACACACACTGTCAGTGCAGGGACACTCAGTCCTGTTATTAACACCGTAAGTGCTGGGAGACTCAGTCCTGTTATCCACACTGTCAGTGCTGGGACACTCAGTCCTGTTATACACAATGTCAGTGCTGGGACACTCAGTCCTGTTATACACACAGAGTCAGTGCTGAGACACTCAGTCCTGCTTTACACACACTGTCTGTGCTGGGACACTCAGTCCTGTTACACACACTGTCAGTGCTGGGAGACTCAGTCCTGTTATACACACTGTCAGTGCTCGGACACTCAGTCCTGTTGGACACACACTGTCAGTGCTGAGACACTCAGTCCTGATATACACACATAGTCATTGCTGGGACACTCAGTCATGTTATACACAATGTGAGTGCTGGGACACTCAGTTCCGTTATAAACAATGTCAGTGCTGGGACACTCAGTCCTGTTATACACACACACACAGTCAGTGCTGGGAAACTCAGTCCTGTTATACACAATATGAGTGCTGGGACATTCTGTCCCGTTATACACGATGTCAGTGCTGGGACAATCAGTCCTGTTATACACACTGTCAGTGCTGGGACACTCAGTTCTGTTATACACACACTGTCAGTGTTGAGACACTCAGTCCTGTTATACACACACAGTCAGTGCTGTGACATGCAGTCCTGTTAAACACACACAGTCAGTGCTGGGACACTCTGTCCTGTTATACACACACTGTCAGTGCTGAGACACTCAGTCCTGTTATTAACACTGTAAGTGCTGGGACACTCAGTCCTGTTATCCACACTGTCAGTGCTGGGACACTCAGTCCTGTTACACACACACTGTCAGTGCAGGGACACTCAGTCCTGTTATTAACACTGTAAGTGCTGGGAGACTCAGACCTGTTATACACAATGTCAGTGCTGGGACACTCAGTCCTGTTATCCACACAGAGTCAGTGCTGAGACACTCAGTTCTGCTTTACACACAATGTCTGTGCTGGGACACTCTGTCCTGTTATACACGCACTGTCAGAGCTGGGACACACAGTCCTGTTGCACAAAATGTCAGTGCTGGGACACTCAGTCCTGTTATACACACACAGTCCGTGCTGGGAAACTCAGTCCTGTTATACACAATGTGAGTGCTGGGACACTCAGTCCCGTTATAAACAATGTCAGTGCTGGCACACTCAGTCCTGTTATACACAATGTGAGTGCTGGGACAGTCAGTCCCGTTATAAACAATGTCAGTGCTGGGACACTCAGTCCTCTTATACACACACAGTCAGTGTTGGGACACTCTGTCCCGTTATACACAATGTCAGTGCTGGGACGATCAGTCCTGTTATACACAGACAGTAAGTGCTGGGACAATCAGTCCTGTTAGACACACTGTCAGTGCTGGGACACTCAGTCCTAAAGGACACACACTGTCAGTGCTGAGACACTCAGTCCTGTTATACACACACAGTCAGTGCTGTGAAATGCATTCCTGTTAAACACACACAGTCAGTGCTGGGACACTCAGTCCTGTTATACACAATGTGAGTGCTGGGACACTCAGTCCCGTTATAAACAATGTCAGTGCTGGGACACTCAGTCCTGTTATACACACACAGTCTGGGCTGGTACACTCAGTCCTGCTACACACAATGTGAGTGCTGGGACACTCAGTCCCGTTATACACAATGTCAGTGCTGGGACACTCAGTCCTGTAATACACACACAGTCTGGGCTGGGACACTTGGTCCTGTTACACACTGTCAGGGCTGGGAGACTCAGTCCTGTTATTAACACTGTAAGTGCTGGGAGACTCAGTCCTGTTATACACAATGTCAGTGCTGGGACACTCAGTCCTGTTATACACACACTGTCAGTGCTGGGACACTCAGTCCTGTTATACAGACTGTCAGTGCTGAGACATTCAGTCCTGTTATACACACACAGTCCGTGCTGGGACACAGTCCTGTTATACACACACTGTCAGTGCTGACATACTCAGTCCTGTTATACACACTGTCAGTGCTGGGACACTCAGTCCTGTTGGACACACACTGTCAGTGCTGGGACACTCTGTCCTGTTGGACACACACTGTCAGTGCTGGGACACTGTCCTGTTATACACACACTGTCAGTGCTGAGATACTCAGTCCTGTTATACACACACAGTCCGTGCTGGGACACTCAGTCCTGTTATACACACACAGTCCGTGCTGGGACACTCAGTCCTGTTATACACACACTGTCAGGGCTGGGACACTCAGTCCTGTTACACACACACTGTCAGTGCAGGGACACTCAGTCCTGTTATACACACACAGTCCGTGCTGGGACACTCAGTCCTGTTATACACACACAGTCCGTGCTGGGACACTCAGTCCTGTTATACACACACAGTCCGTGCTGGGACACTCAGTCCTGTTATACACACACTGTCAGGGCTGGGACACTCAGTCCTGTTACACACACACTGTCAGTGCAGGGACACTCAGTCCCGTTATTATCACTGTAAGTGCTGGGACACTCAGTCCTGTTATACACAATGTCAGTGCTGGGACACTCTGTCCTGTTATACACACTGTTAGTGCTGGGACACTCGGTCTTTTTATACACACACTGTCAGTGCTGGGACACTCAGTCCTGTTATACACACTGTCAGTGCTGAGACACTCAGTCCTGTTATACACACACTGTCAGTGCTGAGATACTCAGTCCTGTTTTGCACACACAGTCAGTGCTGGGACACTCAGTCCTGTTATACACACAATGTATGTGCTGAGACACTCAGTCCTGTTATACACACACTGTCAGTGCTGAGATACTCAGTCCTGTTTTGCACACACAGTCAGTGCTGGGACACTCAGTCCTGTTATACACACACTGTCTGTGCTGGGACACTCAGTCCTGTTATACATACTGTCAGTGCTGAGACACTCAGTCCTGTTATACACACACAGTCCGTGCTGGGACACTCAGTCCTGTTATACATACTGTCAGTGCTGGGACACTCAGTCCTGTTATACACAATGTCAGTGCTGGGACACTCAGTCCTGTTATACACAATGTCAGTGCTGGGACACTCAGTCCTGTTATACACACTGTCAGTGCTGGGACACTCAGTCATGTTGGACACACACTGTCAGTGCTGAGACATTCAGTCCTGTTAAACACACACAGTCAGTGCTGGGACACTCTGTCCTGTTATACACACACTGTCAGTGCTGGGACACTCAGTCCTGTTATACACACACTGTCAGTGCTGGGACACTCAGTCCTGTTATACACACACTGTCTGTGCTGGGACACTCAGTCCTGTTATACATACTGTCAGTGCTGAGACACTCAGTCCTGTTATACACACACAGTCCGTGCTGGGACACTCAGTCCTGTTATACACACACAGTCAGTGCTGGGACACTCAGTCCCGTTATACACACTGTCAGTGCTGGGACACTCAGTCCTGTTATACACAATGTCAGTGCTGGGACACTCAGTCCTGTTATACACAATGTCAGTGCTGGGACACTCAGTCCTGTTATACACACACTGTCAGTGCTGGGACACTCAGTCCTCTTTACACACGGTCAGAATGGAACACTCAATCCTGTTATACACACACTGTCAGTGCTGGGACACTCAGCCCTGTTATACACACACTGTCAGTGCAGGGACAATCAGTCCTGTTATACACACACTGTCTGTGCTGGGACACTCAGTCCTGTTATACATACTGTCAGTGCTGAGACACTCAGTCCTGTTATACACACACAGTCCGTGCTGGGACACTCAGTCCTGTTATACACACACTGTCTGTGCTGGGACACTCAGTCCTGTTATACATACTGTCAGTGCTGAGACACTCAGTCCTGTTATACACACACAGTCAGTGCTGGGACACTCAGTCCCGTTATACACACTGTCAGTGCTGGGACACTCAGTCCTGTTATACACAATGTCAGTGCTGGGACACTCAGTCCTGTTATACACAATGTCAGTGCTGGGACACTCAGTCCTGTTATACACACACTGTCAGTGCTGGCACACTCAGTCCTCTTTACACACGGTCAGAATGGAACACTCAATCCTGTTATACACACACTGTCAGTGCTGGGACACTCAGCCCTGTTATACACACACTGTCAGTGGTGGGACACTCAGTCCTGTTATACACAATGTCAGTGCTGGGACACTCAGTCCTGTTATACACACTGTAAGTGCTGGGACACTCAGTCCTCTTTACACACGGTCAGAATGGAACACTCAATCCTGTTATACACACACTGTCAGTGCTGGGACACTCAGCCCTGTTATACACACACTGTCAGTGCAGGGACAATCAGTCCTGTTACACACACTGACAGTGCTGGGACACTCAGTCATGTTGGACACACACTGTCAGTGCTGAGACATTCAGTCCTGTTAAACACACACAGTCAGTGCTGGGACACTCTGTCCTGTTACACACACACTGTCAGTGCTGAGACACTCAGTCCTGTTATTAACACCGTAAGTGCTGGGAGACTCAGTCCTGTTATCCACACTGTCAGTGCTGGGACACTCAGTCCTGTTATACACAATGTCAGTGCTGGGACACTCAGTCCTGTTATACACACAGAGTCAGTGCTGAGACACTCAGTCCTGCTTTACACACACTGTCTGTGCTGGGACACTCAGTCCTGTTACACACACTGTCAGTGCTGGGAGACTCAGTCCTGTTATACACACTGTCAGTGCTCGGACACTCAGTCCTGTTGGACACACACTGTCAGTGCTGAGACACTCAGTCCTGATATACACACACAGTCAGTGCTGGGACACTCAGTCCTGTTATACACAATGTGAGTGCTGGGACACTCAGTTCCGTTATAAACAATGTCAGTGCTGGGACACTCAGTCCTGTTATACACACACACACAGTCAGTGCTGGGAAACTCAGTCCTGTTATACACGATGTCAGTGCTGGGACAATCAGTCCTGTTATACACACTGTCAGTGCTGGGACACTCAGTTCTGTTAAACACACACTGTCAGTGTTGAGACACTCAGTCCTGTTATACACACACAGTCAGTGCTGTGACATGCAGTCCTGTTAAACACACACAGTCAGTGCTGGGACACTCTGTCCTGTTATACACACACAGTCAGTGCTGTGACATGCAGTCCTGTTAAACACACACAGTCAGTGCTGGGACACTCTGTCCTGTTATACACACACTGTCAGTGCTGAGACACTCAGTCCTGTTATTAACACTGTAAGTGCTGGGACACTCAGTCCTGTTATCCACACTGTCAGTGCTGGGACACTCAGTCCTGTTACACACACACTGTCAGTGCAGGGACACTCAGTCCTGTTATTAACACAGAGTCAGTGCTGAGACACTCAGTCCTGCTTTACACACAATGTCTGTGCTGGGACACTCTGTCCTGTTATACACGCACTGTCAGAGCTGGGACACACAGTCCTGTTGCACAAAATGTCAGTGCTGGGAGACTCAGACCTGTTATACACAATGTCAGTGCTGGGAGACTCAGACCTGTTATACACAATGTCAGTGCTGGGACACTCAGTCCTGTTATCCACACAGAGTCAGTGCTGAGACACTCAGTCCTGCTTTACACACAATGTCTGTGCTGGGACACTCTGTCCTGTTATACACGCACTGTCAGAGCTGGGACACACAGTCCTGTTGCACAAAATGTCAGTGCTGGGACACTCAGTCCTGTTATACACACACAGTCCGTGCTGGGAAACTCAGTCCTGTTATACACAATGTGAGTGCTGGGACACTCAGTCCCGTTATAAACAATGTCAGTGCTGGCACACTCAGTCCTGTTATACACAATGTGAGTGCTGGGACAGTCAGTCCCGTTATAAACAATGTCAGTGCTGGGACACTCAGTCCTCTTATACACACACAGTCAGTGTTGGGACACTCTGTCCCGTTATACACAATGTCAGTGCTGGGACGATCAGTCCTGTTATACACAGACAGTAAGTGCTGGGACAATCAGTCCTGTTATACACACTGTCAGTGCTGGGACACTCAGTCCTGTTGGACACACACTGTCAGTGCTGAGACACTCAGTCCTGTTATACACACACAGTCAGTGCTGTGAAATGCATTCCTGTTAAACACACACAGTCAGTGCTGGGACACTCAGTCCTGTTATACACAATGTGAGTGCTGGGACACTCAGTCCCGTTATAAACAATGTCAGTGCTGGGACACTCAGTCCTGTTATACACACACAGTCTGGGCTGGTTCACTCAGTCCTGTTACACACAATGTGAGTGCTGGGACACTCAGTCCCGTTATACACAATGTCAGTGCTGGGACACTCAGTCCTGTTATACACACACAGTCTGGGCTGGGACACTTGGTCCTGTTACACACTGTCAGGGCTGGGACACTCAGTCCTGTTATTAACACTGTAAGTGCTGGGAGACTCAGTCCTGTTATACACAATGTCAGTGCTGGGACACTCTGTCCTGTTATACACACTGTCAGTGCTGGGACACTCGGTCTTGTTATACACACACTGTCAGTGCTGGGACACTCAGTCCTGTTATACAGACTGTCAGTGCTGAGACATTCAGTCCTGTTATACACACACAGTCCGTGCTGGGACACAGTCCTGTTATACACACACTGTCAGTGCTGAGATACTCAGTCCTGTTGTACACACTGTCAGTGCTGGGACACTCAGTCCTGTTGGACACACACTGTCAGTGCTGGGACACTCTGTCCTGTTGGACACACACTGTCAGTGCTGAGATACTCAGTCCTGTTATACACAATGTCAGTGCTGGGACACTCTGTCCTGTTATACACACTGTCAGTGCTGGGACACTCGGTCTTTTTATACACACACTGTCAGTGCTGGGACACTCAGTCCTGTTATACACACTGTCAGTGCTGAGACACTCAGTCCTGTTATACACACACTGTCAGTGCTGAGATACTCAGTCCTGTTTTGCACACACAGTCAGTGCTGGGACACTCAGTCCTGTTATACACACACTGTCAGTGCTGGGACACTCAGTCCTGTTGGACACACACTGTCAGTGCTGAGACACTCAGTCCTGTTATACATACTGTCAGTGCTGAGATACTCAGTCCTGTTATACACACACTGTCAGTGCTGGGACACTCTGTCCGGTTATACACAATGTCAGTGCTGGGACACTCAGTCCTGTTATACACACTGTCAGTGCTGTGACACTCAGTCCTGTTGGACACACACTGTCAGTGCTGGGACACTCTGTCCTGTTGGACACACACTGTCAGTGCTGGGACACTCTGTCCTGTTATACACACACTGTCAGTGCTGAGATACTCAGTCCTGTTATACACACACAGTCCGTGCTGGGACACTCAGTCCTGTTATACACACACAGTCCGTGCTGGGACACTCAGTCCTGTTATACACACACTGTCAGGGCTGGGACACTCAGTCCTGTTATTATCACTGTAAGTGCTGGGCGACTCAGTCCTGTTATACACACTGTCAGTGCTGAGATACTCAGTCCTGTTTTGCACACACAGTCAGTGCTGGGACACTCAGTCCCGTTATACACACAATGTAAGTGCTGGGACACTCAGTCCTGTTGGACACACACTGTCAGTGCTGAGACACTCAGTCCTGATATACACACACAGTCAGTGCTGTGAAATGCAGTCCTGTTATACACACACAGTCAGTGCTGGGACACTCAGTCCGGTTATACACACACAGTCCATGCTGGGACACTCAGTCCTGTTATACACACACTGTCAGTGCTGGGACACTCAGTCCTGTTGGACACACACAGTCAGTGCTGGGACACTCAGTCCTGTTATACATACTGTCAGTGCTGAGACACTCAGTCCTGATATACACACACAGTCAGTGCTGTGAAATGCAGTCCTGTTATACACACACAGTCAGTGCTGGGACACTCAGTCCTGTTGGACACACACAGTCAGTGCTGGGACACTCAGTCCTGTTATACATACTGTCAGTGCTGAGACACTCAGTCCTGATATACACACACAGTCAGTGCTGTGAAATGCAGTCCTGATATACACACACAGTTAGTGCTGTGAAATGCAGTCCTGTTATACACACACAGTCAGTGCTGAGATACTCAGTCCGGTTATACACACCGTCAGTGCTGGGACACTCAGTCCTGTTATACACAATGTCAGTGCTGGGACACTCAGTCCTGTTATACACAATGTCAGTGCTGGGACACTCAGTCCTGTTATACACAATGTCAGTGCTGGGACACTCAGTCCTGTTATACACAATGTAAGTGCTGGGACACTCAGTCCTGTTGGACACACACTGTCAGTGCTGAGACACTCAGTCCTGATATACACACACAGTCAGTGCTGGGACACTCAGTCCGGTTATACACACACAGTCCATGCTGGGACACTCAGTCCTGTTATACACACACTGTCAGTGCTGGGACACTCAGTCCTGTTATACATACTGTCAGTGCTGAGACACTCAGTCCTGATATACACACACAGTCAGTGCTGTGAAATGCAGTCCTGATATACAAACACAGTCAGTGCTGAGACACTCAGTCCTGTTATACACACACTGTCAGTGCTGAGATACTCAGTCCGGTTATACACACTGTCAGTGCTGGGACACTCAGTCCTGTTATACACAATGTCAGTGCTGGGACACTCAGTCCTGTTATACACAATGTCAGTGCTGGGACACTCACTCCTGTTATACACATTGTCAGTGCTGGGACACTCAGTCCTCTTATACACACAGTGTCAGTGCTGGGACACTCAGTCCTGTTATACACACTGTCAGTGCAGGGACACTCAGTCCTGTTATACACACAGTGTCAGTGCTGGGACACTCAGTCCTGTTATACACACTGTCAGTGCAGGGACACTCAGTCCTGTTATACACAATGTCAGTGCTGGGAAACTCAGTCCTGTTATACACACTGTCAGTGGTGGGACACTCAGTCCTGTTATACACAATGTCAGTGCTGGGACACTCAGTGCTGTTATACACAATGTCAGTGCTGGGACACTCAGTCCTGTTATACACAATGTCAGTGCTGGGACACTCAGTCCTCTTATACACACAGTGTCAGTGCTGGGACACTCAGTCCTGTTATACACACTGTCAGTGCAGGGACACTCAGTCCTGTTATACACACAGTGTCAGTGCTGGGACACTCAGTCCTGTTATACACACTGTCAGTGCAGGGACACTCAGTCCTGTTATACACAATGTCAGTGCTGGGAAACTCAGTCCTGTTATACACACTGTCAGTGGTGGGACACTCAGTCCTGTTATACACAATGTCAGTGCTGGGACACTCAGTGCTGTTATACACAATGTCAGTGCTGGGACACTCAGTCCTGTTATACACACTGTCAGTGCTGGGACACTCAGTCCTGTTATACACACTGTCAGTGCTGGGACACTCAGTCCTGTTATACACAATGTCAGTGCTGGGACACTCAGTACTGTTACACACACTGTCAGTGCTGGGAAACTCAGTCCTGTTATACACAAGTATAAAAGCAAAATACTGCGGATGCTGGGAATCTGAAACAAAAACAGGAAATGCTGGATTCACTCAGCAGGTCTGGCAGCATCTGTGGAAAGAGAAGCAGAGTTAACGTTTCGGGTCAGTGACCCTTCTTCGGAACTGACAAATATTAGAAAAGTCACAGATTATAAAGAAGTGAAGTGGGGTTAGTCATTTTTAGTTATTTTTTCTTCCTTTTTTTTGCATTCCTTTTTACATTTTTTACAATCTTTTTTTGCATTTATTTCATTTCATCTTAGTTTGTTCAGTTTGCTTACCCACTGTTTTTTTCAGGTTGTTTTTCTTCAGGTTTGCACTTGCTGATGTTCAATATTCAGTATATTCACACCTAATGTGTACTAATGCTTTGTCTTTCAACACGCCATTAACATATTGTTTGCCTTTGCTCCGTGACCTTTTGGTCAGCTATGTGGCCTGGTCCAATCTGCACCTTCTCCTTTGTTATCTCTTGCCCAACCCCCACTTCACTTGTTTATAATCTGTGACTTTTCTAATATTTGTCAGTTCCGAAGAAGGGTCACTGACCCGAAACGTTAACTCTGCTTCTCTTTCCACAGATGCTGCCAGACCTGCTGAGCGAATCCAGCATTTCTTGTTTTTGTTCCTGTTATACACAATGTCAGTGCTGGGACACTCAGTCCTCTTATACACACAGTGTCAGTGCTGGGACACTCAGCCCTGTTATACACACACTGTCAGTGGTGGGACACTCAGTCCTGTTATACACAATGTCAGTGCTGGGACACTCAGCCCTGTTATACACACAGTGTCAGTGCTGGGACACTCAGTCCTGTTATACACAATGTCAGTGCTGGGACACTCAGTCCTGTTATACACACTGTCAGTGCTGGGACACTCAGTCATGTTGGACACACACTGTCAGTGCTGAGACATTCAGTCCTGTTATGCACACACAGTCAGTGCTGTTTCATGCAGTCCTGTTAAACACACACAGTCAGTGCTGGGACACTCTGTCCTGTTATTAACACTGTAAGTGCTGGGACACTCAGTCCTGTTATTAACACTCTAAGTGCTGGGAGACTCAGACCTGTTATACACAATGTCAGTGCTGGGACACTCAGTCCTGTTATCCACACAGAGTCAGTGATGAGACACTCAGTCCTGCTTTACACACAATGTCTGTGCTGGGACACTCAGTCCTGTTATACACACACAGTCCGTGCTGGGACACTCAGTCCTGTTATACACACACAGTCCGTGCTGGGACACAGTCCTGTTATACACACACTGTCAGTGCTGAGATACTCAGTCCTGTTATACACAGTGTCAGTGCTGGGACACTCTGTCCTGTTATACACACACTGTCAGTGCTGAGATACTCAGTCCTGTTATACACACACAGTCCGTGATGGGACACTCAGTCCTGTTATACACACACAGTCCGTGCTGGGACACTCAGTCCTGTTATACACACACAGTCTGGGCTGGGACACTTGGTCCTGTTACACACTGTCAGGGCTGGGACACTCAGTCCTGTTACACACACACTGTCAGTGCTGAGATACTCAGTCCTGTTTTGCACACACAGTCAGTGCTGGGACACTCAG
This sequence comes from Heterodontus francisci, assembly GCF_036365525.1. NCBI lineage: Eukaryota > Metazoa > Chordata > Chondrichthyes > Heterodontiformes > Heterodontidae > Heterodontus > Heterodontus francisci. The sequence continues at coordinate 9,890,835 of NC_090377.1, forward strand.
TCCTGTTGGACACACACTGTCAGTGCTGAGACACTCAGTCCTGATATACACACACAGTCAGTGCTGTGAAATGCAGTCCTGTTATACACACACAGTCAGTGCTGGGACACTCAGTCCTGTTATACATACTGTCAGTGCTGAGACACTCAGTCCTGTTATACACACACAGTCCGTGCGGGTACACTCAGTCCGGTTATACACAATGTCAGTGCTGGGACACTCAGTCCTGTTATACACACGGTCAGAATGGGTCACTCAGTCCTGTTATACACACACTGTCAGTGCTGGGACACTCAGCCCTGTTATACACACACTGTCAGTGGTGGGACACTCAGTCCTGTTATACACAATGTCAGTGATGGGACACTCAGCCCTATTATACACACAGTGTCAGTGCTGGGACACTCAGTCCTGTTATACACACACTGTCAGTGCTGGGACACTCAGTCCTGTTATACACACATTGTCAGTGCTGGGACACTCAGTCCTGTTATTAACACTGTAAGTGCTGGGACACTCAGTCCTGTTATACACAATGTCAGTGCTGGGACACTCAGTCCTGTTATACACACTGTCAGTGCTGGGACACTCAGTCCTGTTATTAACACTGTAAGTGCTGGGACACTCAGTCCTGTTATACACAATGTCAGTGCTGAGACACTCAGTCCTGCTTTACACACACTGTCAGTGCTGGGAGACTCAGTCCTGTTATACACACTGTCAGTGCTGGGACACTCAGTCCTGTTGGACACACACTGTCAGTGCTGAGACACTCAGTCCTGATATACACACACTGTCAGTGCTGGGAGACTCAGTCCTGTTATACACACTGTCAGTGCTGGGACACTCAGTCCTGTTGGACACACACTGTCAGTGCTGAGACACTCAGTCCTGATATACACACACTGTCAGTGCTGTGAAATGCAGTCCTGTTATACACACACAGTCAGTGCTGGGACACTCAGTCCTGTTATACACAATGTGAGTGCTGGGACACTCAGTCCCGTTATAAACAATGTCAGTGCTGGGACACTCAGTCCTGTTATACACAATGTCAGTGCTGGGACAATCAGTCCTGTTACACACACTGTCAGTGCTGGGAGACTCAGTCCTGCTATACACACTGTCAGTGCTGGGACACTCAGTCCTGTTATACACACTGTCAGTGCTGGGACACTCTGTCCTGTTGGACACACACTGTCAGTGCTGAGACACTCAGTCCTGTTATACACACATGCAGTCAGTGCTGTGAAATGCAGTCCTGTTAAACACACACAGTCAGTGCTGGGACACTCTGTCCTGTTATACACACACTGTCAGTGCTGAGACTCTCAGTCCTGTTATTAACACTGTAAGTGCTGGGACACTCAGTTCTGTTATCCACACTGTCAGTGCTGGGACACACAGTCCTGTTATTAACACTGTAAGTGCTGGGAGACTCAGACCTGTTATACACAATGTCTGTGCTGGGACACTCTGTCCTGTTATACACACACAGTCCGTGCTGGGAAACTCAGTCCTGTTATACACAATGTGAGTGCTGGGACACTCAGTCCCGTTATAAACAATGTCAGTGCTGGCACACTCAGTCCTGTTATACACAATGTGAGTGCTGGGACAGTCAGTCCCGTTATAAACAATGTCAGTGCTGGGACACTCAGTCCTGTTATACACAATGTCAGTGCTGGGACAATCAGTCCTGTTATACACAGACAGTAAGTGCTGGGACAATCAGTCCTGTTATACACACTGTCAGTGCTGGGACACTCAGTCCTGTTGGACACACATTGTCAGTGCTGAGACACTCAGTCCTGTTATACACACACAGTCAGTGCTGTGAAATGCAGTCCTGTTAAACACACACAGTCCGTGCTGGGACACTCAGTCCTGTTACACACAATGTGAGTGCTGGGACACTCAGTCCCGTTATACACACTGTCAGTGCTGGGACACTCAGTCCTGTTGGACACACATTGTCAGTGCTGAGACACTCAGTCCTGTTATACACACACAGTCAGTGCTGTGAAATGCAGTCCTGTTAAACACACACAGTCAGTGCTGGTACACTCATTCCTGTTACACACAATATCAGTGCTGGGACACTCAGTCCTGTTACACACAATGTGAGTGCTGGGACACTCAGTCCCGTTATACACACTGTCAGTGCTGGGACACTCAGTCCTGTTGGACACACATTGTCAGTGCTGAGACACTCAGTCCTGTTATACACACACAGTCAGTGCTGTGAAATGCAGTCCTGTTAAACACACACAGTCAGTGCTGAGACACTCAGTCATGTTACACACACACTGTCTGTGCAGGGACACTCAGTCCTGTTATTAACACTGTAAGTGCTGGGACACTCTATCCTGTTATACACACTGTCAGTGCTGGGACACTCGGTCTTGTTATACACACGCTGTCAGTGCTGGGACACTCAGTCCTGTTATACAGACTGTCAGTGCTGAGACATTCAGTCCAGTTATACACACACAGTCCGTGCTGGGACACAGTCCTGTTATACACACACTGTCAGTGCTGAGATACTCAGTCCTGTTATACACACTGTCAGTGCTGGGACACTCAGTCCTGTTGGACACACACTGTCAGTGCTGGGACACTCTGTCCTGTTATACACACACTGTCACTGCTGGGTCACTCAGTCCTGTTATACACACACTGTCACTGCTGGGTCACTCAGTCCTGTTTTACACACTGTCAGTGCTGGGACACTCAGTCCTGTTACACACACACTGTCAGTGCTGGGAGACCCAGTCCTGTTTTTCACACACTGTCAGTGCTGGGACACTCAGTCCTGTTATACACACTGTCAGTGCCGGGACACTCAGTCCTGTTAAACACACATTGTGAGTGGTGGGACACTCAGTCCCGTCATACACACTGTCAGTGCTGGGAAACTCAGTCCTGTTATACACACTGTCAGTGCTGGGAAACTCAGTCCTGTTATACACACACTGTCAGTGCTGGGACACTCAGTCCTGTTATACACACACTGTCAGTGCTGGGACACTCAGTCCTGTTACACACACTGTCGGTGCTGGGAAACTCAGTCCTGTTATACACACACTGTCAGTGCTGGGACACTCAGTCCTGTTATACACACTGTCAGTGCTGGGACACTCAGTCATGTTGGACACACACTGTCAGTGCTGAGACATTCAGTCCTGTTATGCACACACAGTCAGTGCTGTGACATGAAGTCCTGCTAAACACACACAGTCAGTGCTGGGACACTCAGTCCTGTTGTACACACACTGTCAGTGCTGGGAAACTCAGTCCTGTTACACACACACTGTCAGTGCTTGGACACTCAGTCCTGTTATACACAATGTCAGTGCTGGGACACCCAGTCCTGTTATACACACAGAGTCAGTGCTGAGACACTCAGTCCTGCTTTACACACACTGTCTGTGCTGGGACACTCAGTCCTGTTACACACACTGTCAGTGCTGGGAGACTCAGTCCTGTTATACACACTGTCAGTGCTGGGACACTCAGTCCTGTTGGACACACACTGTCAGTGCTGAGACACTCAGTCCTGATATACACACACAGTCAGTGCTGTGAAATGCAGTCCTGTTATACACACACAGTCATTGCTGGGACACTCAGTCCTGTTATACACAATGTGAGTGCTGGGACACTCAGTTCCGTTATAAACAATGTCAGTGCTGGGACACTCAGTCCTGTTATACACAATGTCAGTGCTGGGACAATCAGTCCTGTTATACACACTGTCAGTGCTGGGACACTCAGTCCTGTTATACACACTGTCAGTGCTGGGACACTCTGTCCTGTTGGACACACACTGTCAGTGCTGAGACACTCAGTCCTGTTATACACACACACAGTCAGTGCTGTGAAATGCAGTCCTGTTAAACACACACAGTCAGTGCTGGGACACTCTGTCCTGTTATACACACACTGTCAGTGCTGAGACACTCAGTCCTGTTATTAACACTGTAAGTGCTGGGAGACTCAGACCTGTTATACACAATGTCAGTGCTGGGACACACAGTCCTGTTATTAACACAGAGTCAGTGCTGAGACAGTCAGTCCTGCTTTACACACAATGTCTGTGCTGGGACACTCTGTCCTGTTATACACACACAGTCCGTGCTGGGAAACTCAGTCCTGTTATACACAATGTGAGTTCTGGGACACTCAGTCCCGTTATAAACAATGTCAGTGCTGGGACACTCAGTCCTGTTATACACAATGTCAGTGCTGGGACAATCAGTCCTGTTATACACACTGTCAGTGCTGGGACACTCAGTCCTGTTGGACACACATTGTCAGTGCTGAGACACTCAGTCCTGTTATACACACACAGTCAGTGCTGTGAAATGCAGTCCTGTTAAACACACACAGTCAGTGCTGGGACACTCAGTCCCGTTGTACACAATATCAGTGCTGGGACACTCAGTCATGTTACACACACACTGTCTGTGCAGGGACACTCAATCCTGTTATACACAATGTCAGTGCTGGGACACTCTGTCCTGTTATACACACTGTCAGTGCTGGGACACTCGGTCTTGTTATACACACACTGTCAGTGCTGAGACATTCAGTCCAGTTATACACACACAGTCCGTGCTGGGACACAGTCCTGTTATACACACACTGTCAGTGCTGAGATACTCAGTCCTGTTATACACACTGTCAGTGCTGGGACACTCAGTCCTGTTATACACACACTGTCAGTGCTGAGATACTCATTCCTGTTATACACACACAGTCCGTGCTGGGACACTCAGTCCTGTTATACACACACAGTCCGTGCTGGGACACTCAGTCCTGTTATACACACACAGTCTGGGCTGGGACACTTGGTCCTGTTACACACTGTCAGGGCTGGGACACTCAGTCCTGTTACACACACACTGTCAGTGCAGGGACACTCAGTCCTGTTATTATCACTGTTAGTGCTGGGCGACTCAGTCCTGTTACACACACTGTCAGTGCTGGGACACTCAGTCCTGTAAAACACACACTGTCAGTGCAGGGACACTCAGTCCTGTTATACACAATGTCAGTGCTGGGACACTCAGTCCTGTTATACACACTGTCTGTGCTGGGACAATCATTCCTGTAAAACACACACTGTCAGTGCTGGGACACTCAGTCCTGTTCTACACACTGTCAGTGCTGGGACACTCAGTCCTGTTATACACACACTGTCAGTGCAAGGACACTCAGTCCTGTTGTACACAGCGTCAGTGCTGGGACACTCAGTCCTGTTATGTATACAGTGTCAGTGCTTGGACACTCAGTCCTGTTATATACACACTGTCACTGCTGGGTCACTCAGTCCTGTTTTACACACTGTCAGTGCTGGGACACTCAGTCCTGTTACACACACACTGTCAGTGCTGGGAGACCCAGTCCTGTTTTTCACACACTGTCAGTGCTGGGACACTCAGTCCTGTTATACACACTGTCAGTGCCGGGACACTCAGTCCTGTTAAACACACATTGTGAGTGCTGGGACACTCAGTCCCGTCATACACACTGTCAGTGCTGGGAAACTCAGTCCTGTTATACACACTGTCAGTGCTGGGACACTCAGTCCTGTTATACACACACTGTCGGTGCTGGGACAATCTGTCCTGTAAAACACACACTATCAGTGCTGGGACACTCCGTCCTGTTATACACACTGTCAGTGCTGGGACACTCAGTCCTGTTATACACACACTGTCAGTGCAGGGACACTCAGTCCTGTTGTACACAGCGTCAGTGCTGGGACACTCAGTCCTGTTATGCATACAGTGTCAGTGCTGGGACACTCAGTCCTGTTAAACACACACATTCTGTGCTGGGACACTCGGTCCTGTTAGACACACACTGTCAGTGCAGGGACACTCAGTCCCGTTATACAAACTGTCAGTGCTTGGACACTCAGTCCTGTTATACACACACTGTCACTGCTGGGTCACTCAGTCCTGTTTTACACACTGTCAGTGCTGGGACACTCAGTCCTTTTACACACACACTGTCAGTGCTGGGACACCCAGTCCTGTTTTTCACACACTGTCAGTGCTGGGACACTCAGTCCTGTTATACAGACTGTCAGTGCTGAGACATTCAGTCCAGTTATACACACACAGTCCGTGCTGGGACACAGTCCTGTTATACACACACTGTCAGTGCTGAGATACTCAGTCCTGTTATACACACTGTCAGTGCTGGGACACTCAGTCCTGTTGGACACACACTGTCAGTGCTGGGACACTCAGTCCTGTTATACACACACAGTCCGTGCTGGGACACTCAGTCCTGTTATACACACACAGTCTGGGCTGGGACACTTGGTCCTGTTACACACTGTCAGGGCTGGGACACTCAGTCCTGTTACACACACACTGTCAGTGCAGGGACACTCAGTCCTGTTATTATCACTGTTAGTGCTGGGCGACTCAGTCCTGTTACACACACTGTCAGTGCTGGGACACTCAGTCCTGTAAAACACACACAGTCAGTGCTGGGACACTCTGTCCTGTTATTAACACTGTAAGTGCTGGGACACTCAGTCCTGTTATTAACACTCTAAGTGCTGGGAGACTCAGACCTGTTATACACAATGTCAGTGCTGGGACACTCAGTCCTGTTATCCACACAGAGTCAGTGATGAGACACTCAGTCCTGCTTTACACACAATGTCTGTGCTGGGACACTCAGTCCTGTTATACACACACAGTCCGTGCTGGGACACTCAGTCCTGTTATACACACACAGTCCGTGCTGGGACACAGTCCTGTTATACACACACTGTCAGTGCTGAGATACTCAGTCCTGTTATACACAGTGTCAGTGCTGGGACACTCTGTCCTGTTATACACACACTGTCAGTGCTGAGATACTCAGTCCTGTTATGCACACACAGTCCGTGATGGGACACTCAGTCCTGTTATACACACACAGTCCGTGCTGGGACACTCAGTCCTGTTATACACACACAGTCTGGGCTGGGACACTTGGTCCTGTTACACACTGTCAGGGCTGGGACACTCAGTCCTGTTACACACACACTGTCAGTGCTGAGATACTCAGTCCTGTTTTGCACACACAGTCAGTGCTGGGACACTCAGTCCTGTTGGACACACACTGTCAGTGCTGAGACACTCAGTCCTGATATACACACACAGTCAGTGCTGTGAAATGCAGTCCTGTTATACACACACAGTCAGTGCTGGGACACTCAGTCCTGTTATACATACTGTCAGTGCTGAGACACTCAGTCCTGTTATACACACACAGTCCGTGCGGGTACACTCAGTCCGGTTATACACAATGTCAGTGCTGGGACACTCAGTCCTGTTATACACACGGTCAGAATGGGTCACTCAGTCCTGTTATACACACACTGTCAGTGCTGGGACACTCAGCCCTGTTATACACACACTGTCAGTGGTGGGACACTCAGTCCTGTTATACACAATGTCAGTGCTGGGACACTCAGCCCTATTATACACACAGTGTCAGTGCTGGGACACTCAGTCCTGTTATACACACACTGTCAGTGCTGGGACACTCAGTCCTGTTATACACACATTGTCAGTGCTGGGACACTCAGTCCTGTTATTAACACTGTAAGTGCTGGGACACTCAGTCCTGTTATACACAATGTCAGTGCTGGGACACTCAGTCCTGTTATACACACTGTCAGTGCTGGGACACTCAGTCCTGTTATTAACACTGTAAGTGCTGGGACACTCAGTCCTGTTATACACAATGTCAGTGCTGAGACACTCAGTCCTGCTTTACACACACTGTCAGTGCTGGGAGACTCAGTCCTGTTATACACACTGTCAGTGCTGGGACACTCAGTCCTGTTGGACACACACTGTCAGTGCTGAGACACTCAGTCCTGATATACACACACTGTCAGTGCTGGGAGACTCAGTCCTGTTATACACACTGTCAGTGCTGGGACACTCAGTCCTGTTGGACACACACTGTCAGTGCTGAGACACTCAGTCCTGATATACACACACTGTCAGTGCTGTGAAATGCAGTCCTGTTATACACACACAGTCAGTGCTGGGACACTCAGTCCTGTTATACACAATGTGAGTGCTGGGACACTCAGTCCCGTTATAAACAATGTCAGTGCTGGGACACTCAGTCCTGTTATACACAATGTCAGTGCTGGGACAATCAGTCCTGTTATACACACTGTCAGTGCTGGGACACTCAGTCCTGTTATACACACTGTCAGTGCTGGGACACTCTGTCCTGTTGGACACACACTGTCAGTGCTGAGACACTCAGTCCTGTTATACACACATGCAGTCAGTGCTGTGAAATGCAGTCCTGTTAAACACACACAGTCAGTGCTGGGACACTCTGTCCTGTTATACACAATGTCAGTGCTGGGACACTCTGTCCTGTTGGACACACACTGTCAGTGCTGAGACACTCAGTCCTGTTATACACACATGCAGTCAGTGCTGTGAAATGCAGTCCTGTTAAACACACACAGTCAGTGCTGGGACACTCTGTCCTGTTATACACACACTGTCAGTGCTGAGACACTCAGTCCTGTTATTAACACTGTCAGTGCTGGGACACTCTGTCCTGTTGGACACACACTGTCAGTGCTGAGACACTCAGTCCTGTTATACACACATGCAGTCAGTGCTGTGAAATGCAGTCCTGTTAAACACACACAGTCAGTGCTGGGACACTCTGTCCTGTTATACACACTGTCAGTGCTGGGACACTCTGTCCTGTTATACACACTGTCAGTGCTGGGACACTCTGTCCTGTTGGACACACACTGTCAGTGCTGAGACACTCAGTCCTGTTATACACACATGCAGTCAGTGCTGTGAAATGCAGTCCTGTTAAACACACACAGTCAGTGCTGGGACACTCTGTCCTGTTATACACACACTGTCAGTGCTGAGACACTCAGTCCTGTTATTAACACTGTAAGTGCTGGGACACTCAGTTCTGTTATCCACACTGTCAGTGCTGGGACACACAGTCCTGTTATTAACACTGTAAGTGCTGGGAGACTCAGACCTGTTATACACAATGTCTGTGCTGGGACACTCTGTCCTGTTATACACACACAGTCCGTGCTGGGAAACTCAGTCCTGTTATACACAATGTGAGTGCTGGGACACTCAGTCCCGTTATAAACAATGTCAGTGCTGGCACACTCAGTCCTGTTATACACAATGTGAGTGCTGGGACAGTCAGTCCCGTTATAAACAATGTCAGTGCTGGGACACTCAGTCCTGTTATACACAATGTCAGTGCTGGGACAATCAGTCCTGTTATACACAGACAGTAAGTGCTGGGACAATCAGTCCTGTTATACACACTGTCAGTGCTGGGACACTCAGTCCTGTTGGACACACATTGTCAGTGCTGAGACACTCAGTCCTGTTATACACACACAGTCAGTGCTGTGAAATGCAGTCCTGTTAAACACACACAGTCCGTGCTGGGACACTCAGTCCTGTTACACACAATGTGAGTGCTGGGACACTCAGTCCCGTTATACACACTGTCAGTGCTGGGACACTCAGTCCTGTTGGACACACATTGTCAGTGCTGAGACACTCAGTCCTGTTATACACACACAGTCAGTGCTGTGAAATGCAGTCCTGTTAAACACACACAGTCAGTGCTGGGACACTCAGTCCTGTTACACACAATATCAGTGCTGGGACACTCAGTCCTGTTACACACAATGTGAGTGCTGGGACACTCAGTCCCGTTATACACACTGTCAGTGCTGGGACACTCAGTCCTGTTGGACACACATTGTCAGTGCTGAGACACTCAGTCCTGTTATACACACACAGTCAGTGCTGTGAAATGCAGTCCTGTTCAACACACACAGTCAGTGCTGAGACACTCAGTCATGTTACACACACACTGTCTGTGCAGGGACACTCAGTCCTGTTATTAACACTGTAAGTGCTGGGACACTCTGTCCTGTTATACACACTGTCAGTGCTGGGACACTCGGTCTTGTTATACACACGCTGTCAGTGCTGGGACACTCAGTCCTGTTATACAGACTGTCAGTGCTGAGACATTCAGTCCAGTTATACACACACAGTCCGTGCTGGGACACAGTCCTGTTATACACACACTGTCAGTGCTGAGATACTCAGTCCTGTTATACACACTGTCAGTGCTGGGACACTCAGTCCTGTTGGACACACACTGTCAGTGCTGGGACACTCTGTCCTGTTATACACACACAGTCCGTGCTGGGACACAGTCCTGTTATACACACACTGTCAGTGCTGAGATACTCAGTCCTGTTATACACACTGTCAGTGCTGGGACACTCAGTCCTGTTGGACACACACTGTCAGTGCTGGGACACTCAGTCCTGTTATACACACACTGTCAGTGCTGAGATACTCATTCCTGTTATACACACACAGTCCGTGCTGGGACACTCAGTCCTGTTATACACACACAGTCCATGCTGGGACACTCAGTCCTGTTATACACACACAGTCTGGGCTGGGACACTTGGTCCTGTTACACACTGTCAGGGCTGGGACACTCAGTCCTGTTACACACACACTGTCAGTGCAGGGACACTCAGTCCTGTTATTATCACTGTTAGTGCTGGGCGACTCAGTCCTGTTACACACACTGTCAGTGCTGGGACACTCAGTCCTGTAAAACACACACTGTCAGTGCAGGGACACTCAGTCCTGTTATACACAATGTCAGTTCTGGGACACTCAGTCCTGTTATACACACTGTCTGTGCTGGGACAATCATTCCTGTAAAACACACACTGTCAGTGCTGGGACACTCAGTCCTGTTCTACACACTGTCAGTGCTGGGACACTCAGTCCTGTTATACACACACTGTCAGTGCAAGGACACTCAGTCCTGTTGTACACAGCGTCAGTGCTGGGACACTCAGTCCTGTTATGCATACAGTGTCAGTGCTTGGACACTCAGTCCTGTTATACACACACTGTCACTGCTGGGTCACTCAGTCCTGTTTTACACACTGTCAGTGCTGGGACACTCAGTCCTGTTACACACACACTGTCAGTGCTGGGAGACCCAGTCCTGTTTTTCACACACTGTCAGTGCTGGGACACTCAGTCCTGTTATACACACTGTCAGTGCCGGGACACTCAGTCCTGTTAAACACACATTGTGAGTGGTGGGACACTCAGTCCCGTCATACACACTGTCAGTGCTGGGAAACTCAGTCCTGTTATACACACTGTCAGTGCTGGGAAACTCAGTCCTGTTATACACACACTGTCAGTGCTGGGACACTCAGTCCTGTTATACACACACTGTCAGTGCTGGGACACTCAGTCCTGTTACACACACTGTCGGTGCTGGGAAACTCAGTCCTGTTATACACACACTGTCAGTGCTGGGACACTCAGTCCTGTTATACACACTGTCAGTGCTGGGACACTCAGTCATGTTGGACACACACTGTCAGTGCTGAGACATTCAGTCCTGTTATGCACACACAGTCAGTGCTGTGACATGAAGTCCTGCTAAACACACACAGTCAGTGCTGGGACACTCAGTCCTGTTGTACACACACTGTCAGTGCTGGGAAACTCAGTCCTGTTACACACACACTGTCAGTGCTGGGACACTCAGTCCTGTTATACACAATGTCAGTGCTGGGACACCCAGTCCTGTTATACACACAGAGTCAGTGCTGAGACACTCAGTCCTGCTTTACACACACTGTCTGTGCTGGGACACTCAGTCCTGTTACACACACTGTCAGTGCTGGGAGACTCAGTCCTGTTATACACACTGTCAGTGCTGGGACACTCAGTCCTGTTGGACACACACTGTCACTGCTGAGACACTCAGTCCTGATATACACACACAGTCAGTGCTGTGAAATGCAGTCCTGTTATACACACACAGTCAGTGCTGGGACACTCAGTCCTGTTATACACAATGTGAGTGCTGGGACACTCAGTTCCGTTATAAACAATGTCAGTGCTGGGACACTCAGTCCTGTTATACACAATGTCAGTGCTGGGACAATCAATCCTGTTATACACACTGTCAGTGCTGGGAGACTCAATCCTGCTATACACACTGTCAGTGCTGGGACACTCAGTCCTGTTATACACACTGTCAGTGCTGGGACACTCTGTCCTGTTGGACACACACTGTCAGTGCTGAGACACTCAGTCCTGTTATACACACACACAGTCAGTGCTGTGAAATGCAGTCCTGTTAAACACACACAGTCAGTGCTGGGACACTCTGTCCTGTTATACACACACTGTCAGTGCTGAGACACTCAGTCCTGTTATTAACACTGTAAGTGCTGGGAGACTCAGACCTGTTATACACAATGTCAGTGCTGGGACACACAGTCCTGTTATCCACACAGAGTCAGTGCTGAGACAGTCAGTCCTGCTTTACACACAATGTCTGTGCTGGGACACTCTGTCCTGTTATACACACACAGTCCGTGCTGGGACACAGTCCTGTTATACACACACTGTCAGTGCTGAGATACTCAGTCCTGTTATACACAGTGTCAGTGCTGGGACACTCTGTCCTGTTATACACACACTGTCAGTGCTGAGATACTCAGTCCTGTTATGCACACACAGTCCGTGATGGGACACTCAGTCCTGTTATACACACACAGTCCGTGCTGGGACACTCAGTCCTGTTATACACACACAGTCTGGGCTGGGACACTTGGTCCTGTTACACACTGTCAGGGCTGGGACACTCAGTCCTGTTACACACACACTGTCAGTGCTGAGATACTCAGTCCTGTTTTGCACACACAGTCAGTGCTGGGACACTCAGTCCTGTTGGACACACACTGTCAGTGCTGAGACACTCAGTCCTGATATACACACACAGTCAGTGCTGTGAAATGCAGTCCTGTTATACACACACAGTCAGTGCTGGGACACTCAGTCCTGTTATACATACTGTCAGTGCTGAGACACTCAGTCCTGTTATACACACACAGTCCGTGCGGGTACACTCAGTCCGGTTATACACAATGTCAGTGCTGGGACACTCAGTCCTGTTATACACACGGTCAGAATGGGTCACTCAGTCCTGTTATACACACACTGTCAGTGCTGGGACACTCAGCCCTGTTATACACACACTGTCAGTGGTGGGACACTCAGTCCTGTTATACACAATGTCAGTGCTGGGACACTCAGCCCTATTATACACACAGTGTCAGTGCTGGGACACTCAGTCCTGTTATACACACACTGTCAGTGCTGGGACACTCAGTCCTGTTATACACACATTGTCAGTGCTGGGACACTCAGTCCTGTTATTAACACTGTAAGTGCTGGGACACTCAGTCCTGTTATACACAATGTCAGTGCTGGGACACTCAGTCCTGTTATACACACTGTCAGTGCTGGGACACTCAGTCCTGTTATTAACACTGTAAGTGCTGGGACACTCAGTCCTGTTATACACAATGTCAGTGCTGAGACACTCAGTCCTGCTTTACACACACTGTCAGTGCTGGGAGACTCAGTCCTGTTATACACACTGTCAGTGCTGGGACACTCAGTCCTGTTGGACACACACTGTCAGTGCTGAGACACTCAGTCCTGATATACACACACTGTCAGTGCTGGGAGACTCAGTCCTGTTATACACACTGTCAGTGCTGGGACACTCAGTCCTGTTGGACACACACTGTCAGTGCTGAGACACTCAGTCCTGATATACACACACTGTCAGTGCTGTGAAATGCAGTCCTGTTATACACACACAGTCAGTGCTGGGACACTCAGTCCTGTTATACACAATGTGAGTGCTGGGACACTCAGTCCCGTTATAAACAATGTCAGTGCTGGGACACTCAGTCCTGTTATACACAATGTCAGTGCTGGGACAATCAGTCCTGTTATACACACTGTCAGTGCTGGGACACTCAGTCCTGTTATACACACTGTCAGTGCTGGGACACTCTGTCCTGTTGGACACACACTGTCAGTGCTGAGACACTCAGTCCTGTTATACACACATGCAGTCAGTGCTGTGAAATGCAGTCCTGTTAAACACACACAGTCAGTGCTGGGACACTCTGTCCTGTTATACACAATGTCAGTGCTGGGACACTCTGTCCTGTTGGACACACACTGTCAGTGCTGAGACACTCAGTCCTGTTATACACACATGCAGTCAGTGCTGTGAAATGCAGTCCTGTTAAACACACACAGTCAGTGCTGGGACACTCTGTCCTGTTATACACACACTGTCAGTGCTGAGACACTCAGTCCTGTTATTAACACTGTCAGTGCTGGGACACTCTGTCCTGTTGGACACACACTGTCAGTGCTGAGACACTCAGTCCTGTTATACACACATGCAGTCAGTGCTGTGAAATGCAGTCCTGTTAAACACACACAGTCAGTGCTGGGACACTCTGTCCTGTTATACACACTGTCAGTGCTGGGACACTCTGTCCTGTTATACACACTGTCAGTGCTGGGACACTCTGTCCTGTTGGACACACACTGTCAGTGCTGAGACACTCAGTCCTGTTATACACACATGCAGTCAGTGCTGTGAAATGCAGTCCTGTTAAACACACACAGTCAGTGCTGGGACACTCTGTCCTGTTATACACACACTGTCAGTGCTGAGACACTCAGTCCTGTTATTAACACTGTAAGTGCTGGGACACTCAGTTCTGTTATCCACACTGTCAGTGCTGGGACACACAGTCCTGTTATTAACACTGTAAGTGCTGGGAGACTCAGACCTGTTATACACAATGTCTGTGCTGGGACACTCTGTCCTGTTATACACACACAGTCCGTGCTGGGAAACTCAGTCCTGTTATACACAATGTGAGTGCTGGGACACTCAGTCCCGTTATAAACAATGTCAGTGCTGGCACACTCAGTCCTGTTATACACAATGTGAGTGCTGGGACAGTCAGTCCCGTTATAAACAATGTCAGTGCTGGGACACTCAGTCCTGTTATACACAATGTCAGTGCTGGGACAATCAGTCCTGTTATACACAGACAGTAAGTGCTGGGACAATCAGTCCTGTTATACACACTGTCAGTGCTGGGACACTCAGTCCTGTTGGACACACATTGTCAGTGCTGAGACACTCAGTCCTGTTATACACACACAGTCAGTGCTGTGAAATGCAGTCCTGTTAAACACACACAGTCCGTGCTGGGACACTCAGTCCTGTTACACACAATGTGAGTGCTGGGACACTCAGTCCCGTTATACACACTGTCAGTGCTGGGACACTCAGTCCTGTTGGACACACATTGTCAGTGCTGAGACACTCAGTCCTGTTATACACACACAGTCAGTGCTGTGAAATGCAGTCCTGTTAAACACACACAGTCAGTGCTGGGACACTCAGTCCTGTTACACACAATATCAGTGCTGGGACACTCAGTCCTGTTACACACAATGTGAGTGCTGGGACACTCAGTCCCGTTATACACACTGTCAGTGCTGGGACACTCAGTCCTGTTGGACACACATTGTCAGTGCTGAGACACTCAGTCCTGTTATACACACACAGTCAGTGCTGTGAAATGCAGTCCTGTTCAACACACACAGTCAGTGCTGAGACACTCAGTCATGTTACACACACACTGTCTGTGCAGGGACACTCAGTCCTGTTATTAACACTGTAAGTGCTGGGACACTCTGTCCTGTTATACACACTGTCAGTGCTGGGACACTCGGTCTTGTTATACACACGCTGTCAGTGCTGGGACACTCAGTCCTGTTATACAGACTGTCAGTGCTGAGACATTCAGTCCAGTTATACACACACAGTCCGTGCTGGGACACAGTCCTGTTATACACACACTGTCAGTGCTGAGATACTCAGTCCTGTTATACACACTGTCAGTGCTGGGACACTCAGTCCTGTTGGACACACACTGTCAGTGCTGGGACACTCTGTCCTGTTATACACACACAGTCCGTGCTGGGACACAGTCCTGTTATACACACACTGTCAGTGCTGAGATACTCAGTCCTGTTATACACACTGTCAGTGCTGGGACACTCAGTCCTGTTGGACACACACTGTCAGTGCTGGGACACTCAGTCCTGTTATACACACACTGTCAGTGCTGAGATACTCATTCCTGTTATACACACACAGTCCGTGCTGGGACACTCAGTCCTGTTATACACACACAGTCCATGCTGGGACACTCAGTCCTGTTATACACACACAGTCTGGGCTGGGACACTTGGTCCTGTTACACACTGTCAGGGCTGGGACACTCAGTCCTGTTACACACACACTGTCAGTGCAGGGACACTCAGTCCTGTTATTATCACTGTTAGTGCTGGGCGACTCAGTCCTGTTACACACACTGTCAGTGCTGGGACACTCAGTCCTGTAAAACACACACTGTCAGTGCAGGGACACTCAGTCCTGTTATACACAATGTCAGTTCTGGGACACTCAGTCCTGTTATACACACTGTCTGTGCTGGGACAATCATTCCTGTAAAACACACACTGTCAGTGCTGGGACACTCAGTCCTGTTCTACACACTGTCAGTGCTGGGACACTCAGTCCTGTTATACACACACTGTCAGTGCAAGGACACTCAGTCCTGTTGTACACAGCGTCAGTGCTGGGACACTCAGTCCTGTTATGCATACAGTGTCAGTGCTTGGACACTCAGTCCTGTTATACACACACTGTCACTGCTGGGTCACTCAGTCCTGTTTTACACACTGTCAGTGCTGGGACACTCAGTCCTGTTACACACACACTGTCAGTGCTGGGAGACCCAGTCCTGTTTTTCACACACTGTCAGTGCTGGGACACTCAGTCCTGTTATACACACTGTCAGTGCCGGGACACTCAGTCCTGTTAAACACACATTGTGAGTGGTGGGACACTCAGTCCCGTCATACACACTGTCAGTGCTGGGAAACTCAGTCCTGTTATACACACTGTCAGTGCTGGGAAACTCAGTCCTGTTATACACACACTGTCAGTGCTGGGACACTCAGTCCTGTTATACACACACTGTCAGTGCTGGGACACTCAGTCCTGTTACACACACTGTCGGTGCTGGGAAACTCAGTCCTGTTATACACACACTGTCAGTGCTGGGACACTCAGTCCTGTTATACACACTGTCAGTGCTGGGACACTCAGTCATGTTGGACACACACTGTCAGTGCTGAGACATTCAGTCCTGTTATGCACACACAGTCAGTGCTGTGACATGAA
This sequence comes from Heterodontus francisci, assembly GCF_036365525.1. NCBI lineage: Eukaryota > Metazoa > Chordata > Chondrichthyes > Heterodontiformes > Heterodontidae > Heterodontus > Heterodontus francisci. Next base: position 9,908,085 of record NC_090377.1, read on the forward strand.
GTCCTGCTAAACACACACAGTCAGTGCTGGGACACTCAGTCCTGTTGTACACACACTGTCAGTGCTGGGAAACTCAGTCCTGTTACACACACACTGTCAGTGCTGGGACACTCAGTCCTGTTATACACAATGTCAGTGCTGGGACACCCAGTCCTGTTATACACACAGAGTCAGTGCTGAGACACTCAGTCCTGCTTTACACACACTGTCTGTGCTGGGACACTCAGTCCTGTTACACACACTGTCAGTGCTGGGAGACTCAGTCCTGTTATACACACTGTCAGTGCTGGGACACTCAGTCCTGTTGGACACACACTGTCACTGCTGAGACACTCAGTCCTGATATACACACACAGTCAGTGCTGTGAAATGCAGTCCTGTTATACACACACAGTCAGTGCTGGGACACTCAGTCCTGTTATACACAATGTGAGTGCTGGGACACTCAGTTCCGTTATAAACAATGTCAGTGCTGGGACACTCAGTCCTGTTATACACAATGTCAGTGCTGGGACAATCAATCCTGTTATACACACTGTCAGTGCTGGGAGACTCAATCCTGCTATACACACTGTCAGTGCTGGGACACTCAGTCCTGTTATACACACTGTCAGTGCTGGGACACTCTGTCCTGTTGGACACACACTGTCAGTGCTGAGACACTCAGTCCTGTTATACACACACACAGTCAGTGCTGTGAAATGCAGTCCTGTTAAACACACACAGTCAGTGCTGGGACACTCTGTCCTGTTATACACACACTGTCAGTGCTGAGACACTCAGTCCTGTTATTAACACTGTAAGTGCTGGGAGACTCAGACCTGTTATACACAATGTCAGTGCTGGGACACACAGTCCTGTTATCCACACAGAGTCAGTGCTGAGACAGTCAGTCCTGCTTTACACACAATGTCTGTGCTGGGACACTCTGTCCTGTTATACACACACAGTCCGTGCTGGGAAACTCAGTCCTGTTATACACAATGTGAGTGCTGGGACACTCAGTCCCGTTATAAACAATGTCAGTGCTGGGACACTCAGTCCTGTTATACACAATGTCAGTGCTGGGACAATCAGTCCTGTTATACACACTGTCAGTGCTGGGACACTCAGTCCTGTTGGACACACATTGTCAGTGCTGAGACACTCAGTCCTGTTATACACACACAGTCAGTGCTGTGAAATGCAGTCCTGTTAAACACACACAGTCAGTGCTGGGACACTCAGTCCCGTTATACACAATATCAGTGCTGGGACACTCAGTCATGTTACACACACACTGTCTGTGCAGGGACACTCAATCCTGTTATACACAATGTCAGTGCTGGGACACTCTGTCCTGTTATACACACTGTCAGTGCTGGGACACTCGGTCTTGTTATACACACACTGTCAGTGCTGAGACATTCAGTCCAGTTATACACACACAGTCCGTGCTGGGACACAGTCCTGTTATACACACACTGTCAGTGCTGAGATACTCAGTCCTGTTATACACACTGTCAGTGCTGGGACACTCAGTCCTGTTATACACACACTGTCAGTGCTGAGATACTCATTCCTGTTATACACACACAGTCCGTGCTGGGACACTCAGTCCTGTTATACACACACAGTCCGTGCTGGGACACTCAGTCCTGTTATACACACACAGTCTGGGCTGGGACACTTGGTCCTGTTACACACTGTCAGGGCTGGGACACTCAGTCCTGTTACACACACACTGTCAGTGCAGGGACACTCAGTCCTGTTATTATCACTGTTAGTGCTGGGCGACTCAGTCCTGTTACACACACTGTCAGTGCTGGGACACTCAGTCCTGTAAAACACACACTGTCAGTGCAGGGACACTCAGTCCTGTTATACACAATGTCAGTGCTGGGACACTCAGTCCTGTTATACACACTGTCTGTGCTGGGACAATCATTCCTGTAAAACACACACTGTCAGTGCTGGGACACTCAGTCCTGTTATACACACACTGTCAGTGCTGGGACACTCAGTCCTGTTATACACACACTGTCAGTGCAAGGACACTCAGTCCTGTTGTACACAGCGTCAGTGCTGGGACACTCAGTCCTGTTATGTATACAGTGTCAGTGCTTGGACACTCAGTCCTGTTATATACACACTGTCACTGCTGGGTCACTCAGTCCTGTTTTACACACTGTCAGTGCTGGGACACTCAGTCCTGTTACACACACACTGTCAGTGCTGGGAGACCCAGTCCTGTTTTTCACACACTGTCAGTGCTGGGACACTCAGTCCTGTTATACACACTGTCAGTGCCGGGACACTCAGTCCTGTTAAACACACATTGTGAGTGCTGGGACACTCAGTCCCGTCATACACACTGTCAGTGCTGGGAAACTCAGTCCTGTTATACACACTGTCAGTGCTGGGACACTCAGTCCTGTTATACACACACTGTCGGTGCTGGGACAATCTGTCCTGTAAAACACACACTATCAGTGCTGGGACACTCCGTCCTGTTATACACACTGTCAGTGCTGGGACACTCAGTCCTGTTATACACACACTGTCAGTGCAGGGACACTCAGTCCTGTTGTACACAGCGTCAGTGCTGGGACACTCAGTCCTGTTATGCATACAGTGTCAGTGCTGGGACACTCAGTCCTGTTAAACACACACATTCTGTGCTGGGACACTCGGTCCTGTTAGACACACACTGTCAGTGCAGGGACACTCAGTCCCGTTATACAAACTGTCAGTGCTTGGACACTCAGTCCTGTTATACACACACTGTCACTGCTGGGTCACTCAGTCCTGTTTTACACACTGTCAGTGCTGGGACACTCAGTCCTTTTACACACACACTGTCAGTGCTGGGACACCCAGTCCTGTTTTTCACACACTGTCAGTGCTGGGACACTCAGTCCTGTTATACAGACTGTCAGTGCTGAGACATTCAGTCCAGTTATACACACACAGTCCGTGCTGGGACACAGTCCTGTTATACACACACTGTCAGTGCTGAGATACTCAGTCCTGTTATACACACTGTCAGTGCTGGGACACTCAGTCCTGTTGGACACACACTGTCAGTGCTGGGACACTCAGTCCTGTTATACACACACAGTCCGTGCTGGGACACTCAGTCCTGTTATACACACACAGTCTGGGCTGGGACACTTGGTCCTGTTACACACTGTCAGGGCTGGGACACTCAGTCCTGTTACACACACACTGTCAGTGCAGGGACACTCAGTCCTGTTATTATCACTGTTAGTGCTGGGCGACTCAGTCCTGTTACACACACTGTCAGTGCTGGGACACTCAGTCCTGTAAAACACACACTGTCAGTGCAGGGACACTCAGTCCTGTTATACACAATGTCAGTGCTGGGACACTCAGTCCTGTTATACACACTGTCTGTGCTGGGACACTCAGTCCTGTTATACACACACTGTCAGTGCAAGGACACTTAGTCCTGTTATACACACACTGTCAGTGCAAGGACACTCAGTCCTGTTGTACACAGCGTCAGTGCTGGGACAATCATTCCTGTAAAACACACACTGTCAGTGCTGGGACACTCAGTCCTGTTCTACACACTGTCAGTGCTGGGACACTCAGTCCTGTTATACACACACTGTCAGTGCAAGGACACTCAGTCCTGTTGTACACAGCGTCAGTGCTGGGACACTCAGTCCTGTTATGTATACAGTGTCAGTGCTTGGACACTCAGTCCTGTTATATACACACTGTCACTGCTGGGTCACTCAGTCCTGTTTTACACACTGTCAGTGCTGGGACACTCAGTCCTGTTACACACACACTGTCAGTGCTGGGAGACCCAGTCCTGTTTTTCACACACTGTCAGTGCTGGGACACTCAGTCCTGTTATACACACTGTCAGTGCCGGGACACTCAGTCCTGTTAAACACACACTGTCAGTGCTGGGAGACCCAGTCCTGTTTTTCACACACTGTCAGTGCTGGGACACTCAGTCCTGTTATACACACTGTCAGTGCCGGGACACTCAGTCCTGTTAAACACACATTGTGAGTGGTGGGACACTCAGTCCCGTCATACACACTGTCAGTGCTGGGAAACTCAGTCCTGTTATACACACTGTCAGTGCTGGGAAACTCAGTCCTGTTATACACACACTGTCAGTGCTGGGACACTCAGTCCTGTTATACACACACTGTCAGTGCTGGGACACTCAGTCCTGTTATACACACTGTCAGTGCTGGGACACTCAGTCATGTTGGACACACACTGTCAGTGCTGAGACATTCAGTCCTGTTATGCACACACAGTCAGTGCTGTGACATGAAGTCCTGCTAAACACACACAGTCAGTGCTGGGACACTCTGTCCTGTTATACACACACTTTCAGTGCTGGGACACTCAGTCCTGTTGTACACACACTGTCAGTGCTGGGAAACTCAGTCCTGTTACACACACACTGTCAGTGCTGGGACACTCAGTCCTGTTATACACAATGTCAGTGCTGGGACACCCAGTCCTGTTATACACACAGAGTCAGTGCTGAGACACTCAGTCCTGCTTTACACACACTGTCTGTGCTGGGACACTCAGTCCTGTTACACACACTGTCAGTGCTGGGAGACTCAGTCCTGTTATACACACTGTCAGTGCTGGGACACTCAGTCCTGTTGGACACACACTGTCAGTGCTGAGACACTCAGTCCTGATATACACACACAGTCAGTGCTGTGAAATGCAGTCCTGTTATACACACACAGTCAGTGCTGGGACACTCAGTCCTGTTATACACAATGTGAGTGCTGGGACACTCAGTCCCGTTATAAACAATGTCAGTGCTGGGACACTCAGTCCTGTTATACACAATGTCAGTGCTGGGACACTCAGTCCTGTTATACACAATGTCAGTGCTGGGACAATCAGTCCTGTTATACACACTGTCAGTGCTGGGACACTCAGTCCTGTTATACACACTGTCAGTGCTGGGAAACTCAGTCCTGTTACACACACTGTCAGTGCTGGGACACTCAGTCCTGTTATACACACTGTCAGTGCTGAGACACTCAGTCCTCTTATTAACACTGCAAGTGCTGGGACACTCAGTTCTGTTATCCACACTGTCAGTGCTGGGACACACAGTCCTGTTATTAACACTGTAAGTGCTGGGAGACTCAGACCTGTTATACACAATGTCAGTGCTGGGACACTCAGTCCTGTTATCCACACAGAGTCAGTGCTGAGACAGTCAGTCCTGCTTTACACACAATGTCTGTGCTGGGACACTCTGTCCTGTTATACACACACAGTCCGTGCTGGGAAACTCAGTCCTGTTATACACAATGTGAGTGCTGGGACACTCAGTCCCGTTATAAACAATGTCAGTGCTGGGACACTCAGTCCTGTTATACACAATGTCAGTGCTGGGACAATCAGTCCTGTTATACACACTGTCAGTGCTGGGACACTCAGTCCTGTTGGACACACATTGTCAGTGCTGAGACACTCAGTCCTGTTATACACACACAGTCAGTGCTGTGAAATGCAGTCCTGTTAAACACACACAGTCAGTGCTGGGACACTCAGTCCCGTTATACACAATATCAGTGCTGGGACACTCAGTCATGTTACACACACACTGTCTGTGCAGGGACACTCAGTCCTGTTATACACAATGTCAGTGCTGGGACACTCTGTCCTGTTATACACACTGTCAGTGCTGGGACACTCGGTCTTGTTATACACACACTGTCAGTGCTGAGACATTCAGTCCAGTTATACACACACAGTCCGTGCTGGGACACAGTCCTGTTATACACTCACTGTCAGTGCTGAGATACTCAGTCCTGTTATACACACACAGTCCGTGCTGGGACACTCAGTCCTGTTAGACACACACAGTCCGTGCTGGGACACTCAGTCCTGTTATACACACACAGTCTGGGCTGGGACACTTGGTCCTGTTACACACTGTCAGGGCTGGGACACTCAGTCCTGTTACACACACACTGTCAGTGCAGGGAGACTCAGTCCTGTTATTATCACTGTTAGTGCTGGGCGACTCAGTCCTGTTACACACACTGTCAGTGCTGGGACACTCAGTCCTGTAAAACACACACTGTCAGTGCAGGGACACTCAGTCCTGTTATACACAATGTCAGTGCTGGGACACTCAGTCCTGTTATACACACTGTCTGTGCTGGGACAATCATTCCTGTAAAACACACACTGTCAGTGCTGGGACACTCAGTCCTGTTCTACACACTGTCAGTGCTGGGACACTCAGTCCTGTTATACACACACTGTCAGTGCAAGGACACTCAGTCCTGTTGTACACAGCGTCAGTGCTGGGACACTCAGTCCTGTTATGTATACAGTGTCAGTGCTTGGACACTCAGTCCTGTTATATACACACTGTCACTGCTGGGTCACTCAGTCCTGTTTTACACACTGTCAGTGCTGGGACACTCAGTCCTGTTACACACACACTGTCAGTGCTGGGAGACCCAGTCCTGTTTTTCACACACTGTCAGTGCTGGGACACTCAGTCCTGTTATACACACTGTCAGTGCCGGGACACTCAGTCCTGTTAAACACACATTGTGAGTGCTGGGACACTCAGTCCCGTCATACACACTGTCAGTGCTGGGAAACTCAGTCCTGTTATACACACTGTCAGTGCTGGGACACTCAGTCCTGTTATACACACACTGTCGGTGCTGGGACAATCTGTCCTGTAAAACACACACTATCAGTGCTGGGACACTCCGTCCTGTTATACACACTGTCAGTGCTGGGACACTCAGTCCTGTTATACACACACTGTCAGTGCTGGGACACTCAGTCCTGTTACACACACTGTCGGTGCTGGGAAACTCAGTCCTGTTATACACACACTGTCAGTGCTGGGACACTCAGTCCTGTTATACACACTGTCAGTGCTGGGACACTCAGTCATGTTGGACACACACTGTCAGTGCTGAGACATTCAGTCCTGTTATGCACACACAGTCAGTGCTGTGACATGAAGTCCTGCTAAACACACACAGTCAGTGCTGGGACACTCAGTCCTGTTGTACACACACTGTCAGTGCTGGGAAACTCAGTCCTGTTACACACACACTGTCAGTGCTGGGACACTCAGTCCTGTTATACACAATGTCAGTGCTGGGACACCCAGTCCTGTTATACACACAGAGTCAGTGCTGAGACACTCAGTCCTGCTTTACACACACTGTCTGTGCTGGGACACTCAGTCCTGTTACACACACTGTCAGTGCTGGGAGACTCAGTCCTGTTATACACACTGTCAGTGCTGGGACACTCAGTCCTGTTGGACACACACTGTCAGTGCTGAGACACTCAGTCCTGATATACACACACAGTCAGTGCTGTGAAATGCAGTCCTGTTATACACACACAGTCAGTGCTGGGACACTCAGTCCTGTTATACACAATGTGAGTGCTGGGACACTCAGTTCCGTTATAAACAATGTCAGTGCTGGGACACTCAGTCCTGTTATACACAATGTCAGTGCTGGGACAATCAGTCCTGTTATACACACTGTCAGTGCTGGGAGACTCAATCCTGCTATACACACTGTCAGTGCTGGGACACTCAGTCCTGTTATACACACTGTCAGTGCTGGGACACTCTGTCCTGTTGGACACACACTGTCAGTGCTGAGACACTCAGTCCTGTTATACACACACACAGTCAGTGCTGTGAAATGCAGTCCTGTTAAACACACACAGTCAGTGCTGGGACACTCTGTCCTGTTATACACACACTGTCAGTGCTGAGACACTCAGTCCTGTTATTAACACTGTAAGTGCTGGGAGACTCAGACCTGTTATACACAATGTCAGTGCTGGGACACACAGTCCTGTTATTAACACAGAGTCAGTGCTGAGACAGTCAGTCCTGCTTTACACACAATGTCTGTGCTGGGACACTCTGTCCTGTTATACACACACAGTCCGTGCTGGGAAACTCAGTCCTGTTATACACAATGTGAGTGCTGGGACACTCAGTCCCGTTATAAACAATGTCAGTGCTGGGACACTCAGTCCTGTTATACACAATGTCAGTGCTGGGACAATCAGTCCTGTTATACACACTGTCAGTGCTGGGACAATCAGTCCTGTTATACACACTGTCAGTGCTGGGACACTCAGTCCTGTTGGACACACATTGTCAGTGCTGAGACACTCAGTCCTGTTATACACACACAGTCAGTGCTGTGAAATGCAGTCCTGTTAAACACACACAGTCAGTGCTGGGACACTCAGTCCCGTTATACACAATATCAGTGCTGGGACACTCAGTCATGTTACACACACACTGTCTGTGCAGGGACACTCAATCCTGTTATACACAATGTCAGTGCTGGGACACTCTGTCCTGTTATACACACTGTCAGTGCTGGGACACTCGGTCTTGTTATACACACACAGTCCGTGCTGGGACACAGTCCTGTTATACACACACTGTCAGTGCTGAGATACTCAGTCCTGTTATACACACTGTCAGTGCTGGGACACTCAGTCCTGTTATACACACACTGTCAGTGCTGAGATACTCATTCCTGTTATACACACACAGTCCGTGCTGGGACACTCAGTCCTGTTATACACACACAGTCCGTGCTGGGACACTCAGTCCTGTTATACACACACAGTCTGGGCTGGGACACTTGGTCCTGTTACACACTGTCAGGGCTGGGACACTCAGTCCTGTTACACACACACTGTCAGTGCAGGGACACTCAGTCCTGTTATTATCACTGTTAGTGCTGGGCGACTCAGTCCTGTTACACACACTGTCAGTGCTGGGACACTCAGTCCTGTAAAACACACACTGTCAGTGCAGGGACACTCAGTCCTGTTATACACAATGTCAGTGCTGGGACACTCAGTTCTGTTATACACACTGTCTGTGCTGGGACAATCATTCCTGTAAAACACACACTGTCAGTGCTGGGACACTCAGTCCTGTTCTACACACTGTCAGTGCTGGGACACTCAGTCCTGTTATACACACACTGTCAGTGCAAGGACACTCAGTCCTGTTGTACACAGCGTCAGTGCTGGGACACTCAGTCCTGTTATGTATACAGTGTCAGTGCTTGGACACTCAGTCCTGTTATATACACACTGTCACTGCTGGGTCACTCAGTCCTGTTTTACACACTGTCAGTGCTGGGACACTCAGTCCTGTTACACACACACTGTCAGTGCTGGGAGACCCAGTCCTGTTTTTCACACACTGTCAGTGCTGGGACACTCAGTCCTGTTATACACACTGTCAGTGCCGGGACACTCAGTCCTGTTAAACACACATTGTGAGTGCTGGGACACTCAGTCCCGTCATACACACTGTCAGTGCTGGGAAACTCAGTCCTGTTATACACACTGTCAGTGCTGGGACACTCAGTCCTGTTATACACACACTGTCGGTGCTGGGACAATCTGTCCTGTAAAACACACACTATCAGTGCTGGGACACTCCGTCCTGTTATACACACTGTCAGTGCTGGGACACTCAGTCCTGTTATACACACACTGTCAGTGCAGGGACACTCAGTCCTGTTGTACACAGCGTCAGTGCTGGGACACTCAGTCCTGTTATGCATACAGTGTCAGTGCTGGGACACTCAGTCCTGTTAAACACACACATTCTGTGCTGGGACACTCGGTCCTGTTAGACACACACTGTCAGTGCAGGGACACTCAGTCCCGTTATACAAACTGTCAGTGCTTGGACACTCAGTCCTGTTATACACACACTGTCACTGCTGGGTCACTCAGTCCTGTTTTACACACTGTCAGTGCTGGGACACTCAGTCCTTTTACACACACACTGTCAGTGCTGGGACACCCAGTCCTGTTTTTCACACACTGTCAGTGCTGGGACACTCAGTCCTGTTATACAGACTGTCAGTGCTGAGACATTCAGTCCAGTTATACACACACAGTCCGTGCTGGGACACAGTCCTGTTATACACACACTGTCAGTGCTGAGATACTCAGTCCTGTTATACACACTGTCAGTGCTGGGACACTCAGTCCTGTTGGACACACACTGTCAGTGCTGGGACACTCAGTCCTGTTATACACACACAGTCCGTGCTGGGACACTCAGTCCTGTTATAAACACACAGTCTGGGCTGGGACACTTGGTCCTGTTACACACTGTCAGGGCTGGGACACTCAGTCCTGTTACACACACACTGTCAGTGCAGGGACACTCAGTCCTGTTATTATCACTGTTAGTGCTGGGCGACTCAGTCCTGTTACACACACTGTCAGTGCTGGGACACTCAGTCCTGTAAAACACACACTGTCAGTGCAGGGACACTCAGTCCTGTTATACACAATGTCAGTGCTGGGACACTCAGTCCTGTTATACACACTGTCTGTGCTGGGACACTCAGTCCTGTTATACACACACTGTCAGTGCAAGGACACTTAGTCCTGTTATACACACACTGTCAGTGCAAGGACACTCAGTCCTGTTGTACACAGCGTCAGTGCTGGGACAATCATTCCTGTAAAACACACACTGTCAGTGCTGGGACACTCAGTCCTGTTCTACACACTGTCAGTGCTGGGACACTCAGTCCTGTTATACACACACTGTCAGTGCAAGGACACTCAGTCCTGTTGTACACAGCGTCAGTGCTGGGACACTCAGTCCTGTTATGTATACAGTGTCAGTGCTTGGACACTCAGTCCTGTTATATACACACTGTCACTGCTGGGTCACTCAGTCCTGTTTTACACACTGTCAGTGCTGGGACACTCAGTCCTGTTACACACACACTGTCAGTGCTGGGAGACCCAGTCCTGTTTTTCACACACTGTCAGTGCTGGGACACTCAGTCCTGTTATACACACTGTCAGTGCCGGGACACTCAGTCCTGTTAAACACACACTGTCAGTGCTGGGAGACCCAGTCCTGTTTTTCACACACTGTCAGTGCTGGGACACTCAGTCCTGTTATACACACTGTCAGTGCCGGGACACTCAGTCCTGTTAAACACACATTGTGAGTGGTGGGACACTCAGTCCCGTCATACACACTGTCAGTGCTGGGAAACTCAGTCCTGTTATACACACTGTCAGTGCTGGGAAACTCAGTCCTGTTATACACACACTGTCAGTGCTGGGACACTCAGTCCTGTTATACACACACTGTCAGTGCTGGGACACTCAGTCCTGTTATACACACTGTCAGTGCTGGGACACTCAGTCATGTTGGACACACACTGTCAGTGCTGAGACATTCAGTCCTGTTATGCACACACAGTCAGTGCTGTGACATGAAGTCCTGCTAAACACACACAGTCAGTGCTGGGACACTCTGTCCTGTTATACACACACTTTCAGTGCTGGGACACTCAGTCCTGTTGTACACACACTGTCAGTGCTGGGAAACTCAGTCCTGTTACACACACACTGTCAGTGCTGGGACACTCAGTCCTGTTATACACAATGTCAGTGCTGGGACACTCAGTCCTGTTATACACACTGTCAGTGCTGGGACACTCAGTCATGTTGGACACACACTGTCAGTGCTGAGACATTCAGTCCTGTTATGCACACACAGTCAGTGCTGTGACATGAAGTCCTGCTAAACACACACAGTCAGTGCTGGGACACTCAGTCCTGTTGTACACACACTGTCAGTGCTGGGAAACTCAGTCCTGTTACACACACACTGTCAGTGCTGGGACACTCAGTCCTGTTATACACAATGTCAGTGCTGGGACACCCAGTCCTGTTATACACACAGAGTCAGTGCTGAGACACTCAGTCCTGCTTTACACACACTGTCTGTGCTGGGACACTCAGTCCTGTTACACACACTGTCAGTGCTGGGAGACTCAGTCCTGTTATACACACTGTCAGTGCTGGGACACTCAGTCCTGTTGGACACACACTGTCAGTGCTGAGACACTCAGTCCTGATATACACACACAGTCAGTGCTGTGAAATGCAGTCCTGTTATACACACACAGTCAGTGCTGGGACACTCAGTCCTGTTATACACAATGTGAGTGCTGGGACACTCAGTTCCGTTATAAACAATGTCAGTGCTGGGACACTCAGTCCTGTTATACACAATGTCAGTGCTGGGACAATCAGTCCTGTTATACACACTGTCAGTGCTGGGAGACTCAATCCTGCTATACACACTGTCAGTGCTGGGACACTCAGTCCTGTTATACACACTGTCAGTGCTGGGACACTCTGTCCTGTTGGACACACACTGTCAGTGCTGAGACACTCAGTCCTGTTATACACACACACAGTCAGTGCTGTGAAATGCAGTCCTGTTAAACACACACAGTCAGTGCTGGGACACTCTGTCCTGTTATACACACACTGTCAGTGCTGAGACACTCAGTCCTGTTATTAACACTGTAAGTGCTGGGAGACTCAGACCTGTTATACACAATGTCAGTGCTGGGACACACAGTCCTGTTATTAACACAGAGTCAGTGCTGAGACAGTCAGTCCTGCTTTACACACAATGTCTGTGCTGGGACACTCTGTCCTGTTATACACACACAGTCCGTGCTGGGAAACTCAGTCCTGTTATACACAATGTGAGTGCTGGGACACTCAGTCCCGTTATAAACAATGTCAGTGCTGGGACACTCAGTCCTGTTATACACAATGTCAGTGCTGGGACAATCAGTCCTGTTATACACACTGTCAGTGCTGGGACACTCAGTCCTGTTGGACACACATTGTCAGTGCTGAGACACTCAGTCCTGTTATACACACACAGTCAGTGCTGTGAAATGCAGTCCTGTTAAACACACACAGTCAGTGCTGGGACACTCAGTCCCGTTATACACAATATCAGTGCTGGGACACTCAGTCATGTTACACACACACTGTCTGTGCAGGGACACTCAATCCTGTTATACACAATGTCAGTGCTGGGACACTCTGTCCTGTTATACACACTGTCAGTGCTGGGACACTCGGTCTTGTTATACACACACAGTCCGTGCTGGGACACAGTCCTGTTATACACACACTGTCAGTGCTGAGATACTCAGTCCTGTTATACACACTGTCAGTGCTGGGACACTCAGTCCTGTTATACACACACTGTCAGTGCTGAGATACTCATTCCTGTTATACACACACAGTCCGTGCTGGGACACTCAGTCCTGTTATACACACACAGTCCGTGCTGGGACACTCAGTCCTGTTATACACACACAGTCTGGGCTGGGACACTTGGTCCTGTTACACACTGTCAGGGCTGGGACACTCAGTCCTGTTACACACACACTGTCAGTGCAGGGACACTCAGTCCTGTTATTATCACTGTTAGTGCTGGGCGACTCAGTCCTGTTACACACACTGTCAGTGCTGGGACACTCAGTCCTGTAAAACACACACTGTCAGTGCAGGGACACTCAGTCCTGTTATACACAATGTCAGTGCTGGGACACTCAGTCCTGTTATACACACTGTCTGTGCTGGGACAATCATTCCTGTAAAACACACACTGTCAGTGCTGGGACACTCAGTCCTGTTCTACACACTGTCAGTGCTGGGACACTCAGTCCTGTTATACACACACTGTCAGTGCAAGGACACTCAGTCCTGTTGTACACAGCGTCAGTGCTGGGACACTCAGTCCTGTTATGTATACAGTGTCAGTGCTTGGACACTCAGTCCTGTTATATACACACTGTCACTGCTGGGTCACTCAGTCCTGTTTTACACACTGTCAGTGCTGGGACACTCAGTCCTGTTACACACACACTGTCAGTGCTGGGAGACCCAGTCCTGTTTTTCACACACTGTCAGTGCTGGGACACTCAGTCCTGTTATACACACTGTCAGTGCCGGGACACTCAGTCCTGTTAAACACACATTGTGAGTGCTGGGACACTCAGTCCCGTCATACACACTGTCAGTGCTGGGAAACTCAGTCCTGTTATACACACTGTCAGTGCTGGGACACTCAGTCCTGTTATACACACACTGTCGGTGCTGGGACAATCTGTCCTGTAAAACACACACTATCAGTGCTGGGACACTCCGTCCTGTTATACACACTGTCAGTGCTGGGACACTCAGTCCTGTTATACACACACTGTCAGTGCAGGGACACTCAGTCCTGTTGTACACAGCGTCAGTGCTGGGACACTCAGTCCTGTTATGCATACAGTGTCAGTGCTGGGACACTCAGTCCTGTTAAACACACACATTCTGTGCTGGGACACTCGGTCCTGTTAGACACACACTGTCAGTGCAGGGACACTCAGTCCCGTTATACAAACTGTCAGTGCTTGGACACTCAGTCCTGTTATACACACACTGTCACTGCTGGGTCACTCAGTCCTGTTTTACACACTGTCAGTGCTGGGACACTCAGTCCTTTTACACACACACTGTCAGTGCTGGGACACCCAGTCCTGTTTTTCACACACTGTCAGTGCTGGGACACTCAGTCCTGTTATACAGACTGTCAGTGCTGAGACATTCAGTCCAGTTATACACACACAGTCCGTGCTGGGACACAGTCCTGTTATACACACACTGTCAGTGCTGAGATACTCAGTCCTGTTATACACACTGTCAGTGCTGGGACACTCAGTCCTGTTGGACACACACTGTCAGTGCTGGGACACTCAGTCCTGTTATACACACACAGTCCGTGCTGGGACACTCAGTCCTGTTATACACACACAGTCTGGGCTGGGACACTTGGTCCTGTTACACACTGTCAGGGCTGGGACACTCAGTCCTGTTACACACACACTGTCAGTGCAGGGACACTCAGTCCTGTTATTATCACTGTTAGTGCTGGGCGACTCAGTCCTGTTACACACACTGTCAGTGCTGGGACACTCAGTCCTGTAAAACACACACTGTCAGTGCAGGGACACTCAGTCCTGTTATACACAATGTCAGTGCTGGGACACTCAGTCCTGTTATACACACTGTCTGTGCTGGGACACTCAGTCCTGTTATACACACACTGTCAGTGCAAGGACACTTAGTCCTGTTATACACACACTGTCAGTGCAAGGACACTCAGTCCTGTTGTACACAGCGTCAGTGCTGGGACAATCATTCCTGTAAAACACACACTGTCAGTGCTGGGACACTCAGTCCTGTTCTACACACTGTCAGTGCTGGGACACTCAGTCCTGTTATACACACACTGTCAGTGCAAGGACACTCAGTCCTGTTGTACACAGCGTCAGTGCTGGGACACTCAGTCCTGTTATGTATACAGTGTCAGTGCTTGGACACTCAGTCCTGTTATATACACACTGTCACTGCTGGGTCACTCAGTCCTGTTTTACACACTGTCAGTGCTGGGACACTCAGTCCTGTTACACACACACTGTCAGTGCTGGGAGACCCAGTCCTGTTTTTCACACACTGTCAGTGCTGGGACACTCAGTCCTGTTATACACACTGTCAGTGCCGGGACACTCAGTCCTGTTAAACACACACTGTCAGTGCTGGGAGACCCAGTCCTTTTTTTCACACACTGTCAGTGCTGGGACACTCAGTCCTGTTATACACACTGTCAGTGCCGGGACACTCAGTCCTGTTAAACACACATTGTGAGTGGTGGGACACTCAGTCCCGTCATACACACTGTCAGTGCTGGGAAACTCAGTCCTGTTATACACACTGTCAGTGCTGGGAAACTCAGTCCTGTTATACACACACTGTCAGTGCTGGGACACTCAGTCCTGTTATACACACACTGTCAGTGCTGGGACACTCAGTCCTGTTATACACACTGTCAGTGCTGGGACACTCAGTCATGTTGGACACACACTGTCAGTGCTGAGACATTCAGTCCTGTTATGCACACACAGTCAGTGCTGTGACATGAAGTCCTGCTAAACACACACAGTCAGTGCTGGGACACTCTGTCCTGTTATACACACACTTTCAGTGCTGGGACACTCAGTCCTGTTGTACACACACTGTCAGTGCTGGGAAACTCAGTCCTGTTACACACACACTGTCAGTGCTGGGACACTCAGTCCTGTTATACACAATGTCAGTGCTGGGACACCCAGTCCTGTTATACACACAGAGTCAGTGCTGAGACATTCAGTCCAGTTATACACACACAGTCCGTGCTGGGACACAGTCCTGTTATACACACACTGTCAGTGCTGAGATACTCAGTCCTGTTATACACACTGTCAGTGCTGGGACACTCAGTCCTGTTGGACACACACTGTCAGTGCTGGGACACTCAGTCCTGTTATACACACACAGTCCGTGCTGGGACACTCAGTCCTGTTATACACACACAGTCTGGGCTGGGACACTTGGTCCTGTTACACACTGTCAGGGCTGGGACACTCAGTCCTGTTACACACACACTGTCAGTGCAGGGACACTCAGTCCTGTTATTATCACTGTTAGTGCTGGGCGACTCAGTCCTGTTACACACACTGTCAGTGCTGGGACACTCAGTCCTGTAAAACACACACTGTCAGTGCAGGGACACTCAGTCCTGTTATACACAATGTCAGTGCTGGGACACTCAGTCCTGTTATACACACTGTCTGTGCTGGGACACTCAGTCCTGTTATACACACACTGTCAGTGCAAGGACACTTAGTCCTGTTATACACACACTGTCAGTGCAAGGACACTCAGTCCTGTTGTACACAGCGTCAGTGCTGGGACACTCATTCCTGTAAAACACACACTGTCAGTGCTGGGACACTCAGTCCTGTTCTACACACTGTCAGTGCTGGGACACTCAGTCCTGTTATACACACACTGTCAGTGCAAGGACACTCAGTCCTGTTGTACACAGCGTCAGTGCTGGGACACTCAGTCCTGTTATGTATACAGTGTCAGTGCTTGGACACTCAGTCCTGTTATATACACACTGTCACTGCTGGGTCACTCAGTCCTGTTTTACACACTGTCAGTGCTGGGACACTCAGTCCTGTTACACACACACTGTCAGTGCTGGGAGACCCAGTCCTGTTTTTCACACACTGTCAGTGCTGGGACACTCAGTCCTGTTATACACACTGTCAGTGCCGGGACACTCAGTCCTGTTAAACACACACTGTCAGTGCTGGGAGACCCAGTCCTGTTTTTCACACACTGTCAGTGCTGGGACACTCAGTCCTGTTATACACACTGTCAGTGCCGGGACACTCAGTCCTGTTAAACACACATTGTGAGTGGTGGGACACTCAGTCCCGTCATACACACTGTCAGTGCTGGGAAACTCAGTCCTGTTATACACACTGTCAGTGCTGGGAAACTCAGTCCTGTTATACACACACTGTCAGTGCTGGGACACTCAGTCCTGTTATACACACACTGTCAGTGCTGGGACACTCAGTCCTGTTATACACACTGTCAGTGCTGGGACACTCAGTCATGTTGGACACACACTGTCAGTGCTGAGACATTCAGTCCTGTTATGCACACACAGTCAGTGCTGTGACATGAAGTCCTGCTAAACACACACAGTCAGTGCTGGGACACTCTGTCCTGTTATACACACACTTTCAGTGCTGGGACACTCAGTCCTGTTGTACACACACTGTCAGTGCTGGGAAACTCAGTCCTGTTACACACACACTGTCAGTGCTGGGACACTCAGTCCTGTTATACACAATGTCAGTGCTGGGACACCCAGTCCTGTTATACACACAGAGTCAGTGCTGAGACACTCAGTCCTGCTTTACACACACTGTCTGTGCTGGGACACTCAGTCCTGTTACACACACTGTCAGTGCTGGGAGACTCAGTCCTGTTATACACACTGTCAGTGCTGGGACACTCAGTCCTGTTGGACACACACTGTCAGTGCTGAGACACTCAGTCCTGATATACACACACAGTCAGTGCTGTGAAATGCAGTCCTGTTATACACACACAGTCAGTGCTGGGACACTCAGTCCTGTTATACACAATGTGAGTGCTGGGACACTCAGTCCCGTTATAAACAATGTCAGTGCTGGGACACTCAGTCCTGTTATACACAATGTCAGTGCTGGGACAATCAGTCCTGTTATACACACTGTCAGTGCTGGGAGACTCAATCCTGCTATACACACTGTCAGTGCTGGGACACTCAGTCCTGTTATACACACTGTCAGTGCTGGGAAACTCAGTCCTGTTACACACACTGTCAGTGCTGGGACACTCAGTCCTGTTATACACACTGTCAGTGCTGAGACACTCAGTCCTCTTATTAACACTGTAAGTGCTGGGACACTCAGTTCTGTTATCCACACTGTCAGTGCTGGGACACACAGTCCTGTTATTAACACTGTAAGTGCTGGGAGACTCAGACCTGTTATACACAATGTCAGTGCTGGGACACTCAGTCCTGTTATCCACACAGAGTCAGTGCTGAGACAGTCAGTCCTGCTTTACACACAATGTCTGTGCTGGGACACTCTGTCCTGTTATACACACACAGTCCGTGCTGGGAAACTCAGTCCTGTTATACACAATGTGAGTGCTGGGACACTCAGTCCCGTTATAAACAATGTCAGTGCTGGGACACTCAGTCCAGTTATACACAATGTCAGTGCTGGGACAATCAGTCCTGTTATACACACTGTCAGTGCTGGGACACTCAGTCCTGTTGGACACACATTGTCAGTGCTGAGACACTCAGTCCTGTTATACACACACAGTCAGTGCTGTGAAATGCAGTCCTGTTAAACACACACAGTCAGTGCTGGGACACTCAGTCCCGTTATACACAATATCAGTGCTGGGACACTCAGTCATGTTACACACACACTGTCTGTGCAGGGACACTCAGTCCTGTTATACACAATGTCAGTGCTGGGACACTCTGTCCTGTTATACACACTGTCAGTGCTGGGACACTCGGTCTTGTTATACACACACTGTCAGTGCTGAGACATTCAGTCCAGTTATACACACACAGTCCGTGCTGGGACACAGTCCTGTTATACACTCACTGTCAGTGCTGAGATACTCAGTCCTGTTATACACACTGTCAGTGCTGAGATACTCATTCCTGTTATACACACACAGTCCGTGCTGGGACACTCAGTCCTGTTATACACACACAGTCCGTGCTGGGACACTCAGTCCTGTTATACACACACAGTCTGGGCTGGGACACTTGGTCCTGTTACACACTGTCAGGGCTGGGACACTCAGTCCTGTTACACACACACTGTCAGTGCAGGGAGACTCAGTCCTGTTATTATCACTGTTAGTGCTGGGCGACTCAGTCCTGTTACACACACTGTCAGTGCTGGGACACTCAGTCCTGTAAAACACACACTGTCAGTGCAGGGACACTCAGTCCTGTTATACACAATGTCAGTGCTGGGACACTCAGTCCTGTTATACACACTGTCTGTGCTGGGACAATCATTCCTGTAAAACACACACTGTCAGTGCTGGGACACTCAGTCCTGTTCTACACACTGTCAGTGCTGGGACACTCAGTCCTGTTATACACACACTGTCAGTGCAAGGACACTCAGTCCTGTTGTACACAGCGTCAGTGCTGGGACACTCAGTCCTGTTATGTATACAGTGTCAGTGCTTGGACACTCAGTCCTGTTATATACACACTGTCACTGCTGGGTCACTCAGTCCTGTTTTACACACTGTCAGTGCTGGGACACTCAGTCCTGTTACACACACACTGTCAGTGCTGGGAGACCCAGTCCTGTTTTTCACACACTGTCAGTGCTGGGACACTCAGTCCTGTTATACACACTGTCAGTGCCGGGACACTCAGTCCTGTTAAACACACATTGTGAGTGCTGGGACACTCAGTCCCGTCATACACACTGTCAGTGCTGGGAAACTCAGTCCTGTTATACACACTGTCAGTGCTGGGACACTCAGTCCTGTTATACACACACTGTCGGTGCTGGGACAATCTGTCCTGTAAAACACACACTATCAGTGCTGGGACACTCCGTCCTGTTATACACACTGTCAGTGCTGGGACACTCAGTCCTGTTAGACACACACTGTCAGTGCAGGGACACTCAGTCCTGTTGTACACAGCGTCAGTGCTGGGACACTCAGTCCTGTTATGCATACAGTGTCAGTGCTGGGACACTCAGTCCTGTTAAACACACACATTCTGTGCTGGGACACTCGGTCCTGTTAGACACACACTGTCAGTGCAGGGACACTCAGTCCCGTTATACAAACTGTCAGTGCTTGGACACTCAGTCCTGTTATACACACACTGTCACTGCTGGGTCACTCAGTCCTGTTTTACACACTGTCAGTGCTGGGACACTCAGTCCTGTTTTTCACACACTGTCAGTGCTGGGAGACTCATTCCTGTTATACACACTGTCAGTGCCGGTACACTCAGTCCTGTTAAACACACATTGTCAGTGCTGGGACACTCAGTCCTGTTATACACAATGTCAGTGCTGGGACACTCAGTCCTGTTATACACACACTGTTAGTGCTGGGACACTCAGTCCTGTTTTACACACTGTCAGTGCTGGGACACTCAGTCCTGTTATAAACACTGTCATTGCTGAGACACTCAGTCCTCTTATACACACTATCAGTGCTGGGACACTCAGTCCTGCTTTACACACACTGTCAGTGCTGGGACACTCAGTCCTGTTATACACACACTATCTGTGCTGGGACAATCAGTCCTGTAAAACACACACTGACAGTGCTGGGACACTCAGTCCTGTTATACATACGTTGTCAGTGATGGGACACTCAGTCCTGTTATGCACAATGTCAGTGCTGGGACACTCAGTCCTGTTATACACACACTGTTAGTGCTGGGACACTCATCCTGTTTTTCACACACTGTCAGTGCAGGGACACTCAGTCCTGTTATACACATATTGTCAGTGCTGGGACACTCAGTCCCGTTATACACACTGTCAGTGCTGGGACACTCAGTCCTGTTATACACAATGTCAGTGATGGGTCACTCAGACTTGTTATACACACACTGTCGGTGCAGGGAGACTCAGTCACGTTTTACACACTGTCAGTGCTGGGACACTCAGTGCTGTTATACACAAACTGTCAGTGCTGTGACTCTCAGTCCTGTTGTACACACTGTCAGTGCTGGGACACTCAGTCCTGTAAAACACAAACTGTCAGTGCTGGGACTCTCAGTCCTGTTGTACACACTGTCAGTGCTGGGACACTCAGTCCTGTTATACACACACTGTCTGTGCTGGGACAATCAGTCCTGTAAAACACAAACTGTCAGTGCTGGGACTCTCAGTCCTGTTGTGCACACTGTCAGTGCTGGGACACTCAGTCCTGTTGTGCACACTTTCAGCGCTGGGACACTCAGTCATGTTGAACACACACATTCTGTGCTGGGAAACTCGGTCCTGTTAGACACACACTGTCAGTGCAGGGACACTCAGTCCTGTTATACACACTGTCTGTGCTGGGACACTCAGTCCTGTAAAACACACATTGTCAGTGCCGGGACACTCAGTCCTGTTAAACACACATTGTCAGTCCTGGGACAGTCAGTCCCGTTATACACACTGTCAGTGCTGGGACACTCAGTCCCGTTATACACAAAGTCAGTCCTGGGACACTCAGTCCTGTTATACACACACTGTCAGTGCTGGGACACTCAGTCCTGTTATACACACACAGTCAGTGCTGGGACACTCAGTCCTCATATACACACACAGTC
Source organism: Heterodontus francisci (assembly GCF_036365525.1). Lineage (NCBI taxonomy): Eukaryota > Metazoa > Chordata > Chondrichthyes > Heterodontiformes > Heterodontidae > Heterodontus > Heterodontus francisci. The sequence continues at coordinate 9,929,752 of NC_090377.1, forward strand.
AGTGCTGGGACACTCACTCCTGTTACACAGACACTGTTTGTGCTGGGACATTCAGTCCTGTTTTACACACTGTCAGTGCTTGGACACTCAGTCTTGTTATACACACACAGTCAGTGCTGGGACACTCACTCCTGTTATACAGACACTGTTTGTGCTGGGACATTCAGTCCTGTTTTACACACTGTCAGTGCTGGGACACTCAGTCCTGTTATACACACACTGTCAGTGCTGGGTCTCTCAGTCCAGTTATACTCACTTTCAGTGCTGGGACACTTAGTGCTGTTATACACACACAGTCAGTGCTGGGACACTCACTCCTGTTACACAGACACTGTTTGTGCTGGGACATTCAGTCCTGTTTTACACACTGTCAGTGCTTGGACACTCAGTCTTGTTATACACACACAGTCAGTGCTGGGACACTCAGTCCTCATATACACACACAGTCAGTGCTGGGACACTCACTCCTGTTATACAGACACTGTTTGTGCTGGGACATTCAGTCCTGTTTTACACACTGTCAGTGCTGGGACACTCAGTCCTGTTATACACACACTGTCAGTGCTGGGTCTCTCAGTCCAGTTATACTCACTTTCAGTGCTGGGACACTTAGTGCTGTTATACACACACAGTCAGTGCTGGGACACTCTTTCCTGTTATACACACTGTCAGTGTTGGGACACTCGGTCCTGTTATACACACACAGTCAGTGCTGGGACACTGAGTCCTGTTAGACACACTGTCAATGCTGGGTCACTCACTCCTGCTATACACACACTGTTTGTGCTGGGAAACTCAGTCCTGTTTTTCACACACTGTCTGTGCTGGGAAACTCAGTCCTGTTTTTCACACACTGTCAGTGCTGGGACACTCACTCCTGTTATACACACTGTCAGTGCTGGGACACTCAGTCCTGTTATACACACAGTGTCAGTGCTGGGGCACTCAGACCTGTTATGCACACTTTCAGTGCTGGGACACTCAGTCCTGTTAAACACATACATTCTTTGCTGGGACACTCGGTCCTGTTCGACACACACTGCAGTGCAGGGACACTCAGTCCTGTTATACACACTTTCAGTGCTGGGACACTCAGTCCTGTTATACACACAGTGTCAGTGCTGGGACACTCAGTCCTGTTATGCACACTTTCAGTGCTGGGACACTCAGTCCTGTTATCCACACACTGTCAGTGCTGGGACACTCAGTCCTGTTTTACACACTGTCAGTGCTGGGACACTCAGTCCTGTTATACACACAGTCAGTGCTGGGACACTCAGTCCTGTTATACACACACTGTCTGTGATGGGACAATCAGTCCTGTAAAACACACACTGTCAGTGCTGGGACACTCAGTCCTGTTTTACACACTGTCAGTGCTGGGACACTCAGTCCTGTTATACACACAGTCAGTGCTGGGACACTCAGTCCTGTTATACACACACTGTCTGTGATGGGACAATCAGTCCTGTAAAACACACACTGTCAGTGCTGGGACACTCAGTCCTGTTATACACACACTGTCAGTGCTGGGACACTCAGTCCTGTTTTACACAATGTCAGTGCGGGGCCACTCAGTCCTCACATACACACATGGTCAGTGCTGGGACACTCAGTCCTGTTATACACACACAGTCAGTGCTGGGACACTCACTCCAGTTATACACACTGTCAGTGCTGGGACACTCAGTCCTGTAAAACACAAACTGTCAGTGCTGGGACTCTCAGTCCTGTTGTACACACTGTCAGTGCTGGGACACTCAGTCCTGTTATACACACACTGTCTGTGCTGGGACCATCAGTCCTGTAAAACACAAACTGTCAGTGCTGGGACTCTCAGTCCTGTTGTGCACACTGTCAGTGCTGGGACACTCAGTCCTGTTATACACACAGTGTCAGTGCTGGGACACTCAGTCCTGTTGTGCACACTTTCAGCGCTGGGACACTCAGTCATGTTGAACGCACACATTCTGTGCTGGGAAACTCGGTCCTGTTAGACACACACTGTCAGTGCAGGGACACTCAGTCCTGTTATACACACTTTCCGTGCTGGGACACTCAGTCCTATAATACACACACACTGTCAGTGCTGGGACACTCAGTTCCGTTATACAAACTGTCAGTGCTGGGACACTCAGTCCTGTTATACACACACTGTCAGTGCTGGGACACTCATTCCTGTTTTACACACTGTCAGTGCTGGGACACTCAGTCCTGTTATGCACACACTGTCTGTGCTGGGACACTCAGTCCTGTAAAACACACATTGTCAGTGCCGGGACACTCAGTCCTGTTAAACACACATTGTCAGTCCTGGGACAGTCAGTCCCGTTATACACACACTGTCAGTGCTGGGACACTCAGTCCTGTTTTTCACACACAGTCAGTGCTGGGACACTCAGTCCTGTTATACACACACTGACAGAGCTGGGACACTCAGTCCTGTTATACACACACAGTCAGTGCTGGGACACTCAGTCCTCATATACACACACAGTCAGTGCTGGGACACTCACTCCTGTTATACAGACACTGTTTTTGCTGGGACATTCAGTCCTGTTTAACACACTGTCACTGCTTGGACACTCAGTCTTGTTATACACACTGTCAGTGCTTGGACACTCAGTCTTGTTATACACACACTGTCAGTGCTGGGAGACTCAGTCCTGTTATACACACACTGTCAGTGCTGGGACACTCAGTCCTGTTATACACACACAGTCAGTGCTGGGACACTCTTTCCTGTTATACACACTGTCAGTGTTGGGACACTCGGTCCTGTTATACACACACAGTCAGTGCTGGGACACTGAGTCCTGTTAGACACACTGTCAATGCTGGGTCACTCACTCCTGTTATACACACACTGTTTGTGCTGGGAAACTCAGTCCTGTTTTTCACACACTGTCAGTGCTGGGACACTCACTCCTGTTATACACACTGTCAGTGCCGGGACACTCAGTCCTGTTATACACACAGTGTCAGTGCTGGGGCACTCAGACCTGTTATGCACACTTTCAGTGCTGGGACACTCAGTCCTGTTAAACACATACATTCTGTGCTGGGACACTCGGTCCTGTTCGACACACACTGTCAGTGCAGGGACACTCAGTCCTGTTATACACACTTTCAGTGCTGGGACACTCAGTCCTGTTATACACACACTGTCAGTGCTGGGACACTCAGTCCCGTTATACAAACTGTCAGTGCTGGGACACTCAGTCCTGTTATACACACACTGTCAGTGCTGGGAAACTCAGTCCTGTTTTACACACTGTCAGTGCTGGGACACTCAGTCCTGTTATACACACAGTCAGTGCTGGGACACTCAGTCCTGTTATACACACACTGTCTGTGATGGGACAATCAGTCCTGTAAAACACACACTGTCAGTGCTGGGACACTCAGTCCTGTTATACACACACTGTCAGTGCTGGGACACTCAGTCCTGTTTTACACAATGTCAGTGCGGGGCCACTCAGTCCTCACATACACACATGGTCAGTGCTGGGACACTCAGTCCTGTTATACACACACAGTCAATGCTGGGACACTCAGTCCTCATATACACACGGTCAGTGCTGAGACACAGAGTCCTGTTATACACACACAGTCAGTGCTGGGACACTCACTCCTGTTATACAGACACTGTCAGTGCTGGGACACTCAGTCCTGTAATACACACACTGTCTGTGCTGGGACAATCAGTCCTGTAAAACACATACTGTCATTGCTGGGACACTCAGTCCTGTTATACACACAGTGTCAGTGCTGGGGCACTCAGACCTGTTATGCACACTTTCAGTGCTGGGACACTCAGTCCTGTTAAACACATACATTCTGTGCTGGGACACTCGGTGCTGTTCGACACACACTGTCAGTGCGGGGCCACTCAGTCCTCACATACACACATGGTCAGTGCTGGGACACTCAGTCCTGTTATACACACACAGTCAGTGCTGGGACACTCAGTCCTCATATACACACTGTCAGTGCTGAGACACAGAGTCCTGTTATACACACACAGTCAGTGCTGGGACACTCACTCCAGTTATACACACTGTCAGTGCTGGGACACTCAGTCCTGTAAAACACAAACTGTCAGTGCTGGGACTCTCAGTCCTGTTGTACACACTGTCAGTGCTGGGACACTCAGTCCTGTTATACACACACTGTCTGTGCTGGGACCATCAGTCCTGTAAAACACAAACTGTCAGTGCTGGGACACTCAGTCCTGTTGTGCACACTGTCAGTGCTGGGACACTCAGTCCTGTTATACACACAGTGTCAGTGCTGGGACACTCAGTCCTGTTGTGCACACTTTCAGCGCTGGGACACTCAGTCATGTTGAACGCACACATTCTGTGCTGGGAAACTCGGTCCTGTTAGACACACACTGTCAGTGCAGGGACACTCAGTCCTGTTATACACACTTTCCGTGCTGGGACACTCAGTCCTATAATACACACACACTGTCAGTGCTGGGACACTCAGTCCCGTTATACAAAATGTCAGTGCTGGGACACTCAGTCCTGTTATACACACACTGTCAGTGCTGGGACACTCATTCCTGTTTTACACACTGTCAGTGCTGGGACACTCAGTCCTGTTATGCACACACTGTCTGTGCTGGGACACTCAGTCCTGTAAAACACACATTGTCAGTGCCGGGACACTCAGTCCTGTTAAACACACATTGTCAGTCCTGGGACAGTCAGTCCCGTTATACACACACTGTCAGTGCTGGGACACTCAGTCCTGTTTTTCACACACAGTCAGTGCTGGGACACTCAGTCCTGTTATACACACACTGTCAGAACTGGGACACTCAGTCCTGTTATACACACACAGTCAGTGCTGGGACACTCAGTCCTCATATACACACACAGTCAGTGCTGGGACACTCACTCCTGTTATACAGACACTGTTTTTGCTGGGACATTCAGTCCTGTTTTACACACTGTCAGTGCTTGGACACTCAGTCTTGTTATACACACTGTCAGTGCTTGGACACTCAGTCTTGTTATACACACACTGTCAGTGCTGGGAGACTCAGTCCTGTTATACACACACTGTCAGTGCTGGGACACTCAGTCCTGTTATACACACACTGTCAGTGCTGGGTCTCTCAGTCCTGTTATACTCACTTTCAGTGCTGGGACACTCAGTGCTGTTATACACACACAGTCAGTGCTGGGACACTCTTTCCTGTTATACACACTGTCAGTGTTGGGACACTCGGTCCTGTTATACACACACAGTCAGTGCTGGGACACTGAGTCCTGTTAGACACACTGTCAATGCTGGGTCACTCACTCCTGTTATACACACACTGTTTGTGCTGGGAAACTCAGTCCTGTTTTTCACACACTGTCAGTGCTGGGACACTCACTCCTGTTATACACACAGTGTCAGTGCTGGGGCACTCAGACCTGTTATGCACACTTTCAGTGCTGGGACACTCAGTCCTGTTAAACACATACATTCTGTGCTGGGACACTCGGTCCTGTTCGACACACACTGTCAGTGCAGGGACACTCAGTCCTGTTATACACACTTTCAGTGCTGGGACACTCAGTCCTGTTATACACACAGTGTCAGTGCTGGGACACTCAGTCCTGTTATGCACACTTTCAGTGCTGGGACACTCAGTCCTGTTATACAAACTGTCAGTGCTGGGACACTCAGTCCTGTTATACACACACTGTCAGTGCTGGGACACTCAGTCCCGTTATACAAACTGTCAGTGCTGGGACACTCAGTCCTGTTATACACACACTGTCAGTGCTGGGAAACTCAGTCCTGTTTTACACACTGTCAGTGCTGGGACACTCAGTCCTGTTATACACACAGTCAGTGCTGGGACACTCAGTCCTGTTATACACACACTGTCTGTGATGGGACAATCAGTCCTGTAAAACACACACTGTCAGTGCTGGGACACTCAGTCCTGTTATACACACACTGTCAGTGCTGGGACACTCAGTCCTGTTTTACACAATGTCAGTGCGGGGCCACTCAGTCCTCACATACACACATGGTCAGTCCTGTTATACACACTGTTAGTTTTGGGACACTCAGTCCTGTTATAAACACTGTCAGTGCTGAGACACTCAGTCCTGTTATAAACACACAGTCCCTGTTGGGACAGTGAGTCCTGTTACACACACACTGTCAGTGCTGTGAAACACAGTCCTGTTATACACACACAGTCAGTGCTGGGACACTCAGTCCTCATATACACACTGTCAGTGCTGAGATACTGAGTCCTGTTATACACACAATGTCAGTGCTGGGACACTCAGCCCTGTTTAACACACATTGTCAGTGCTGGGACACTCAGTCCCGTTATACACACTGTCAGTGCTGGGACACTCAGTCCTGTTATACACACACTGTCGGTGCAGGGAGACTCAGTCACGTTTTACACACTCTCAGTGCTGGGACACTCAGTGCTGTTATACACACACTGTCAGTGCTGGGACACTCAGTCCTGTTATACACACACTGTCGGTGCAGGGAGACTCAGTCACATTTTACACACTGTCAGTGTTGAGACACTCAGTCCTGTTAAACACACATTGTCAGTGCTGGGACACTCAGTCCTGTTATACACAATGTCAGTGCTGGGACACTCAGTCCTGTTATACACACACTGTTAGTGCTGGGACACTCAGTCCTGTTATACACACACTGTTAGTGCTGGGACACTCAGTCCTGTTTTACACACTGTCAGTGCTGGGACACTCAGTCCTGTTATAAACACTGTCATTGCTGAGACACTCAGTCCACTTATACACACTATCAGTGCTGGGACACTCAGTCCTGCTTTACACACACTGTCAGTGCTGGGACACTCAGTCCTGTTATACACACACTGTCTGTGCTGGGACAATCAGTCCTGTAAAACACACACTGACAGTGCTGGGACACTCAGTCCTGTTATACATACGTTGTCAGTGATGGGACACTCAGTCCTGTTATGCACAATGTCAGTGCTGGGACACTCAGTCCTGTTATACACACACTGTTAGTGCTGGGACACTCAGTCCTGTTTTTCACACACTGTCAGTGCAGGGACACTCAGTCCTGTTATACACATATTGTCAGTGCTGGGACACTCAGTCCCGTTATACAAACTGTCAGTGCTGGGACACTCAGTCCTGTTATACACACACTGTCAGTGCTGGGACACTCATTCCTGTTTTACACACTGTCAGTGCTGGGACACTCAGTCCTGTTATGCACACACTGTCTGTGCTGGGACACTCAGTCCTGTAAAACACACATTGTCAGTGCCGGGACACTCAGTCCTGTTAAATACACATTGTCAGTGCTGGGACAGTCAGTCCCGTTATACACACTGTCAGTGCTGGGACACTCAGTCCCGTTATACACAAAGTCAGTCCTGGGACACTCAGTCCTGTTATACACACACTGTCAGTGCTGGGACACTCAGTCCTGTTTTTCACACACTGTCAGTGCTGGGACACTCAGTCCTGTTATACACACACTGTCAGTGCTGGGACACTCAGTCCTGTTATACACACACAGTCAGTGCTGGGACACTCAGTCCTCATATACACACATGGTCAGTGCTGGGACACTCTTTCCTGTTATACACACTGTCAGTGTTGGGACACTCGGTCCTATTATACACACACTGTCTGTGCTGGGACACTCAGTCCTGTTATACACACTGTCAGTGCTGGGACACTCAGTCCTGTTACACACACACTGTCAGTGCTGGGACACCCAGTCCTGTTTTTCACACACTGTCAGTGCTGGGACACTCAGTCCTGTTACACACACACTGTCAGTGCTGGGACACTCAGTCCTGTTTTACACACTGTCAGTGCTGGGACACTCAGTCCTGTTACACACACACTGTCAGTGCTGGGACACTCAGTCCTGTTTTACACACTGTCAGTGCTGGGACACTCAGTCCTGTTACACACACACTGTCAGTGCTGGGACACCCAGTCCTGTTTTTCACACACTGTCAGTGCTGGGACACTCAGTCCCGTTATACACACTGTCAGTGCCGGGACACTCAGTCCTGTCAAACACACATTTTCAGTGCTGGGACACTCAGTCCTGTTATACACACACTGTCAGTGCTGGGACACTCAGTCCTGTTTTTCACACACTGTCAGTGCTGGGACACTCAGTCCTGTTATACACACTGTCAGTGCCGGGACACTCAGTCCTGTTAAACACACATTGTCAGTGCTGGGACACTCAGTCCCGTTATACGCACTGTCATGGCTGGGACACTCAGTCCTGTTTTACACACTGTCAGTGCTGGGACACTCAGTCCTGTTATACACACACTGTCTGTGCTGGGACAATCAGTCCTGTAAAACACACACTGTCAGTGCTGGGACACTCAGTCCTGTTATACACACACTGTCAGTGCTGGGACACTCAGTCCTGTTATACACACACTGTCTGTGCTGGGACAATCAGTCCTGTAAACCACACACTGTCAGTGCTGGGACACTCAGTCCTGTTATACACACTGTCAGTGCTGGGACACTCAGTCCTGTTATACACACACTGTCAGTGCAGGGACACTCAGTCCTGTTATACACACTGTTAGTGCCGGGACACTCAGTCCTGTTGTACACAGCGTCAGTGCTGGGACACTCAGACCTGATATTCACACACTGTGAGTGCTGGGACACTCAGTCCTGTTATACACAAACTGTCAGTGCTGGGACACTCAGTCCTGTTACAAACACACTGTCAGTGCTGGGACACCCAGTCATGTTTTTCACACACTGTCAGTGCTGGGACACTCAGTCCTGTTATACACACTGTCAGTGCCGGGACACTCAGTCCTGTTATGCACACATTGTCACTGCTGGGACACTCAGTCCTGTTTTACACACTGTCAGTGCTGGGACACTCAGTCCTGTTACACACACACTGTCAGTGCTGGGACACCCAGTCCTGTTTTTCACACATTGTCAGTGCTGGGACACTCAGTCCTGTTATACACACTGTCAGTGCTGGGACACTCAGTCCTGTTATACACACACTGTCTGTGCTGGGACAATCAGTCCTGTAAAACACACACTGTCAGTGCCGGGACACTCAGTCCTGTTATACACACTGTCAGTGCAGGGACACTCAGTCCTGTTATACACACTGTCAGTGCAGGGACACTCAGTCCTGTTATACACACTGTCAGTGCCGGGACACTCAGTCCTGTTAAACACACATTGTCAGTGCTGGGACACTCAGTCCCGTTATACGCACTGTCATGGCTGGGACACTCAGTCCTGTTTTACACACTGTCAGTGCTGGGACACTCAGTCCCGTTATACACAAAGTCAGTCCTGGGACACTCAGTCCTGTTATACACACACTGTCAGTGCTGGGACACTCAGTCCTGTTATACACACACAGTCAGTGCTGGGACACTCAGTCCTCATATACACACATGGTCAGTGCTGGGACACTCTTTCCTGTTATACACACTGTCAGTGTTGGGACACTCGGTCCTGTTATACACACACTGTCTGTGCTGGGACACTCAGTCCTGTTATACACACTGTCAGTGCTGGGACACTCAGTCCTGTTTTACACACTGTCAGTGCTGGGACACTCAGTCCTGTTACACACACACTGTCAGTGCTGGGACACCCAGTCCTGTTTTTCACACACTGTCAGTGCTGGGACACTCAGTCCTGTTACACACACACTGTCAGTGCTGGGACACTCAGTCCTGTTATACACACTGTCAGTGCTGGGACACTCAGTCCTGTTGTCCACACACTGTCAGTGCTGGGACATCCAGTCCTGTTTTACACACTGTCAGTGCTTAGACACTCAGTCTTGTTATACACACTGTCAGTGCTTGGACACTCAGTCTTGTTATACACACACTGTCAGTGCTGGGAGACTCAGTCCTGTTATACACACTGTCAGTGCTGGGACACTCAGTCCTGTTACACACACACTGTCAGTGCTGTGACACTCAGTCCTGTTATACACACTGTCAGTGCTGGGACACTCAGTCCTGTTGTCCACACACTGTCAGTGCTGGGACACTCAGTCCTGTTACACACACACTGTCAGTGCTGGGACACCCAGTCCTGTTTTTCACACACTGTCAGTGCTGGGACACTCAGTCCTGTTATACACACTGTCAGTGCTGGGACACTCAGTCCTGTTATACACACTGTCAGTGCTGGGACACTCAGTCCTGTTTTACACACTGTCAGTGCTTAGACACTCAGTCTTGTTATACACACTGTCAGTGCTTGGACACTCAGTCTTGTTATACACACACTGTCAGTGCTGGGACACTCGGTGCTGTTCGACACACACTGTCAGTGCTGGGAGACTCAGTCCTGTTATACACACTGTCAGTGCTGGGACACTCAGTCCTGTTACACACACACTGTCAGTGCTGGGAGACTCAGTCCTGTTATACACACACTGTCAGTGCTGGGACACTCAGTCCTGTTATACACACACTGTCAGTGCTGGGTCTCTCAGTCCTGTTATACTCACTTTCAGTGCTGGGACACTCAGTGCTGTTATACACACACAGTCAGTGCTGGGACACTCTTTCCTGTTATACACACTGTCAGTGTTGGGACACTCGGTCCTGTTATACACACACAGTCAGTGCTGGGACACTGAGTCCTGTTGTACACACTGTCAGTGCTGGGTCACTCACTCCTGTTATACACACACTGTTTGTGCTGGGAAACTCAGTCCTGTTTTTCACACACTGTCAGTGCAGGGACACTCAGTCCTGTTATACACACTTTCAGTGCTGGGACACTCAGTCCTGTTATACACACAGTGTCAGTGCTGGGACACTCAGTCCTGTTATGCACACTTTCAGTGCTGGGACACTCAGTCCTGTTATACACACTGTCAGTGCTGGGACACTCAGTCCCGTTATACAAACTGTCAGTGCTGGGACACTCAGTCCTGTTATACACACACTGTCAGTGCTGGGACACTCAGTCCTGTTTTACACACTGTCAGTGCTGGGACACTCAGTCCTGTTATACACACAGTCAGTGCTGGGACACTCAGTCCTGTTATACACACACTGTCTGTGATGGGACAATCAGTCCTGTAAAACACACACTGTCAGTGCTGGGACACTCAGTCCTGTTATACACACACTGTCAGTGCTGGGACACTCAGTCCTGTTTTACACAATGTCAGTGCGGGGCCACTCAGTCCTCACATACACACATGGTCAGTCCTGTTATACACACTGTTAGTTTTGGGACACTCAGTCCTGTTATAAACACTGTCAGTGCTGAGACACTCAGTCCTGTTATAAACACACAGTCCCTGTTGGGACAGTGAGTCCTGTTACACACACACTGTCAGTGCTGTGAAACACAGTCCTGTTATACACACACTGTCTGTGCTGGGACAAGCAGTCCTGTTATGCACATTGTCAGTGCTGGGCACTCAGTCCTGTTATACATAATGTCAGTGCTGGGACACTCAGTGCTGTTATACACACACAGTCAGTGCTGGGACACTCAGTCCTCATATACACACTGTCAGTGCTGAGATACTGAGTCCTGTTATACACACACTGTCAGTGCCGGGACACTCAGCCCTGTTTAACACACATTGTCAGTGCTGGGACACTCAGTCCCGTTATACACACTGTCAGTGCTGGGACACTCAGTCCTGTTATACACTCACTGTCGGTGCAGGGAGACTCAGTCACGTTTTACACACTCTCAGTGCTGGGACACTCAGTGCTGTTATACACACACTGTCAGTGCTGGGACACTCAGTCCTGTTATACACACACTGTCGGTGCAGGGAGACTCAGTCACATTTTACACACTGTCAGTGTTGAGACACTGAGGCCTGTTATACACACACAGTCAGTGCTGGGACACTGAGTCCTGTTATACACAATGTCAGTGCTGGGACACTCAGTCCTGTTATACACACACTGTTAGTGCTGGGACACTCAGTGCTGTTATACACACACAGTCAGTGCTGGGACACTCAGTCCTGTTATACACACACTGTCGGTGCAGGGAGACTCAGTCACATTTTACACACTGTCAGTGTTGAGACACTCAGTCCTGTTAAACACACATTGTCAGTGCTGGGACACTCAGTCCTGTTATACACAATGTCAGTGCTGGGACACTCAGTCCTGTTATACACACACTGTTAGTGCTGGGACACTCAGTCCTGTTATACACACACTGTTAGTGCTGGGACACTCAGTCCTGTTTTACACACTGTCAGTGCTGGGACACTCAGTCCTGTTATAAACACTGTCATTGCTGAGACACTCAGTCCACTTATACACACTATCAGTGCTGGGACACTCAGTCCTGCTTTACACACACTGTCAGTGCTGGGACACTCAGTCCTGTTATACACACACTGTCTGTGCTGGGACAATCAGTCCTGTAAAACACACACTGACAGTGCTGGGACACTCAGTCCTGTTATACATACGTTGTCAGTGATGGGACACTCAGTCCTGTTATGCACAATGTCAGTGCTGGGACACTCAGTCCTGTTATGCACACACTGTTAGTGCTGGGACACTCAGTCCTGTTTTTCACACACTGTCAGTGCAGGGACACTCAGTCCTGTTATACACATATTGTCAGTGCTGGGACACTCAGTCCCGTTATACACACTGTCAGTGCTGGGACACTCAGTCCTGTTATACACACACTGTTAGTGCTGGGACACTCAGTCCTGTTATACACACACTGTCAGTGCTGGGACACTCAGTCCTGTTATACACACACTGTCAGTGCTGGGACACTCAGTCCTGTTATACACACACTGTTAGTGCTGGGACACTCAGTCCTGTTATGCACAATGTCAGTGCTGGGACACTCAGTCCTGTTATACACACACTGTTAGTGCTGGGACACTCAGTCCTGTTTTTCACACACTGTCAGTGCAGGGACACTCAGTCCTGTTATACACATATTGTCAGTGCTGGGACACTCAGTCCCGTTATACAAACTGTCAGTGCTGGGACACTCAGTCCTGTTATACACACACTGTCAGTGCTGGGACACTCATTCCTGTTTTACACACTGTCAGTGCTGGGACACTCAGTCCTGTTATGCACACACTGTCTGTGCTGGGACACTCAGTCCTGTAAAACACACATTGTCAGTGCCGGGACACTCAGTCCTGTTAAACACACATTGTCAGTGCTGGGACAGTCAGTCCCGTTATACACACTGTCAGTGCTGGGACACTCAGTCCCGTTATACACAAAGTCAGTCCTGGGACACTCAGTCCTGTTATACACACACTGTCAGTGCTGGGACACTCAGTCCTGTTTTTCACACACTGTCAGTGCTGGGACACTCAGTCCTGTTATACACACACTGTCAGTGCTGGGACACTCAGTCCTGTTATACACACACAGTCAGTGCTGGGACACTCAGTCCTCATATACACACATGGTCAGTGCTGGGACACTCTTTCCTGTTATACACACTGTCAGTGTTGGGACACTCGGTCCTATTATACACACACTGTCTGTGCTGGGACACTCAGTCCTGTTATACACACTGTCAGTGCTGGGACTCTCAGTCCTGTTGTGCACACTGTCAGTGCTGGGACACTCAGTCCTGTTACACACACACTGTCAGTGCTGGGACACCCAGTCCTGTTTTTCACACACTGTCAGTGCTGGGACACTCAGTCCTGTTACACACACACTGTCAGTGCTGGGACACTCAGTCCTGTTTTACACACTGTCAGTGCTGGGACACTCAGTCCTGTTACACACACACTGTCAGTGCTGGGACACTCAGTCCTGTTACACACACACTGTCAGTGCTGGGACACCCAGTCCTGTTTTTCACACACTGTCAGTGCTGGGACACTCAGTCACGTTATACACACTGTCAGTGCCGGGACACTCAGTCCTGTCAAACACATATTTTCAGTGCTGGGACACTCAGTCCTGTTATACACACACTGTCAGTGCTGGGACACTCAGTCCTGTTTTACACACTGTCAGTGCTGGGACACTCAGTCCTGTTATACACACAGTCAGTGCTGGGACACTCAGTCCTGTTATACACACACTGTCTGTGATGGGACAATCAGTCCTGTAAAACACACACTGTCAGTGCTGGGACACTCAGTCCTGTTATACACACACTGTCAGTGCTGGGACACTCAGTCCTGTTTTACACAATGTCAGTGCGGGGCCACTCAGTCCTCACATACACACATGGTCAGTCCTGTTATACACACTGTTAGTTTTGGGACACTCAGTCCTGTTATAAACACTGTCAGTGCTGAGACACTCAGTCCTGTTATAAACACACAGTCCCTGTTGGGACAGTGAGTCCTGTTACACACACACTGTCAGTGCTGTGAAACACAGTCCTGTTATACACACACTGTCTGTGCTGGGACAAGCAGTCCTGTTATGCACATTGTCAGTGCTGGGCACTCAGTCCTGTTATACATAATGTCAGTGCTGGGACACTCAGTGCTGTTATACACACACAGTCAGTGCTGGGACACTCAGTCCTCATATACACACTGTCAGTGCTGAGATACTGAGTCCTGTTATACACACACTGTCAGTGCCGGGACACTCAGCCCTGTTTAACACACATTGTCAGTGCTGGGACACTCAGTCCCGTTATACACACTGTCAGTGCTGGGACACTCAGTCCTGTTATACACTCACTGTCGGTGCAGGGAGACTCAGTCACGTTTTACACACTCTCAGTGCTGGGACACTCAGTGCTGTTATACACACACTGTCAGTGCTGGGACACTCAGTCCTGTTATACACACACTGTCGGTGCAGGGAGACTCAGTCACATTTTACACACTGTCAGTGTTGAGACACTGAGGCCTGTTATACACACACAGTCAGTGCTGGGACACTGAGTCCTGTTATACACAATGTCAGTGCTGGGACACTCAGTCCTGTTATACACACACTGTTAGTGCTGGGACACTCAGTGCTGTTATACACACACAGTCAGTGCTGGGACACTCAGTCCTGTTATACACACACTGTCGGTGCAGGGAGACTCAGTCACATTTTACACACTGTCAGTGTTGAGACACTCAGTCCTGTTAAACACACATTGTCAGTGCTGGGACACTCAGTCCTGTTATACACAATGTCAGTGCTGGGACACTCAGTCCTGTTATACACACACTGTTAGTGCTGGGACACTCAGTCCTGTTATACACACACTGTTAGTGCTGGGACACTCAGTCCTGTTTTACACACTGTCAGTGCTGGGACACTCAGTCCTGTTATAAACACTGTCATTGCTGAGACACTCAGTCCACTTATACACACTATCAGTGCTGGGACACTCAGTCCTGCTTTACACACACTGTCAGTGCTGGGACACTCAGTCCTGTTATACACACACTGTCTGTGCTGGGACAATCAGTCCTGTAAAACACACACTGACAGTGCTGGGACACTCAGTCCTGTTATACATACGTTGTCAGTGATGGGACACTCAGTCCTGTTATGCACAATGTCAGTGCTGGGACACTCAGTCCTGTTATGCACACACTGTTAGTGCTGGGACACTCAGTCCTGTTTTTCACACACTGTCAGTGCAGGGACACTCAGTCCTGTTATACACATATTGTCAGTGCTGGGACACTCAGTCCCGTTGTACACACTGTCAGTGCTGGGACACTCAGTCCTGTTATACACACACTGTTAGTGCTGGGACACTCAGTCCTGTTATACACACACTGTCAGTGCTGGGACACTCAGTCCTGTTATACACACACTGTCAGTGCTGGGACACTCAGTCCTGTTATACACACACTGTTAGTGCTGGGACACTCAGTCCTGTTATGCACAATGTCAGTGCTGGGACACTCAGTCCTGTTATACACACACTGTTAGTGCTGGGACACTCAGTCCTGTTTTTCACACACTGTCAGTGCAGGGACACTCAGTCCTGTTATACACATATTGTCAGTGCTGGGACACTCAGTCCCGTTATACAAACTGTCAGTGCTGGGACACTCAGTCCTGTTATACACACACTGTCAGTGCTGGGACACTCATTCCTGTTTTACACACTGTCAGTGCTGGGACACTCAGTCCTGTTATGCACACACTGTCTGTGCTGGGACACTCAGTCCTGTAAAACACACATTGTCAGTGCCGGGACACTCAGTCCTGTTAAACACACATTGTCAGTGCTGGGACAGTCAGTCCCGTTATACACACTGTCAGTGCTGGGACACTCAGTCCCGTTATACACAAAGTCAGTCCTGGGACACTCAGTCCTGTTATACACACACTGTCAGTGCTGGGACACTCAGTCCTGTTTTTCACACACTGTCAGTGCTGGGACACTCAGTCCTGTTATACACACACTGTCAGTGCTGGGACACTCAGTCCTGTTATACACACACAGTCAGTGCTGGGACACTCAGTCCTCATATACACACATGGTCAGTGCTGGGACACTCTTTCCTGTTATACACACTGTCAGTGTTGGGACACTCGGTCCTATTATACACACACTGTCTGTGCTGGGACACTCAGTCCTGTTATACACACTGTCAGTGCTGGGACTCTCAGTCCTGTTGTGCACACTGTCAGTGCTGGGACACTCAGTCCTGTTACACACACACTGTCAGTGCTGGGACACCCAGTCCTGTTTTTCACACACTGTCAGTGCTGGGACACTCAGTCCTGTTTTTCACACACTGTCAGTGCTGGGACACTCAGTCCTGTTATACACACACTGTCAGTGCTGGGACACTCAGTCCTGTTATACACACACAGTCAGTGCTGGGACACTCAGTCCTCATATACACACATGGTCAGTGCTGGGACACTCTTTCCTGTTATACACACTGTCAGTGTTGGGACACTCGGTCCTATTATACACACACTGTCTGTGCTGGGACACTCAGTCCTGTTATACACACTGTCAGTGCTGGGACTCTCAGTCCTGTTGTGCACACTGTCAGTGCTGGGACACTCAGTCCTGTTACACACACACTGTCAGTGCTGGGACACCCAGTCCTGTTTTTCACACACTGTCAGTGCTGGGACACTCAGTCCTGTTACACACACACTGTCAGTGCTGGGACACTCAGTCCTGTTTTACACACTGTCAGTGCTGGGACACTCAGTCCTGTTACACACACACTGTCAGTGCTGGGACACTCAGTCCTGTTACACACACACTGTCAGTGCTGGGACACCCAGTCCTGTTTTTCACACACTGTCAGTGCTGGGACACTCAGTCACGTTATACACACTGTCAGTGCCGGGACACTCAGTCCTGTCAAACACATATTTTCAGTGCTGGGACACTCAGTCCTGTTATACACACACTGTCAGTGCTGGGACACTCAGTCCTGTTTTACACACTGTCAGTGCTGGGACACTCAGTCCTGTTATACACACAGTCAGTGCTGGGACACTCAGTCCTGTTATACACACACTGTCTGTGATGGGACAATCAGTCCTGTAAAACACACACTGTCAGTGCTGGGACACTCAGTCCTGTTATACACACACTGTCAGTGCTGGGACACTCAGTCCTGTTTTACACAATGTCAGTGCGGGGCCACTCAGTCCTCACATACACACATGGTCAGTCCTGTTATACACACTGTTAGTTTTGGGACACTCAGTCCTGTTATAAACACTGTCAGTGCTGAGACACTCAGTCCTGTTATAAACACACAGTCCCTGTTGGGACAGTGAGTCCTGTTACACACACACTGTCAGTGCTGTGAAACACAGTCCTGTTATACACACACTGTCTGTGCTGGGACAAGCAGTCCTGTTATGCACATTGTCAGTGCTGGGCACTCAGTCCTGTTATACATAATGTCAGTGCTGGGACACTCAGTGCTGTTATACACACACAGTCAGTGCTGGGACACTCAGTCCTCATATACACACTGTCAGTGCTGAGATACTGAGTCCTGTTATACACACACTGTCAGTGCCGGGACACTCAGCCCTGTTTAACACACATTGTCAGTGCTGGGACACTCAGTCCCGTTATACACACTGTCAGTGCTGGGACACTCAGTCCTGTTATACACTCACTGTCGGTGCAGGGAGACTCAGTCACGTTTTACACACTCTCAGTGCTGGGACACTCAGTGCTGTTATACACACACTGTCAGTGCTGGGACACTCAGTCCTGTTATACACACACTGTCGGTGCAGGGAGACTCAGTCACATTTTACACACTGTCAGTGTTGAGACACTGAGGCCTGTTATACACACACAGTCAGTGCTGGGACACTGAGTCCTGTTATACACAATGTCAGTGCTGGGACACTCAGTCCTGTTATACACACACTGTTAGTGCTGGGACACTCAGTGCTGTTATACACACACAGTCAGTGCTGGGACACTCAGTCCTGTTATACACACACTGTCGGTGCAGGGAGACTCAGTCACATTTTACACACTGTCAGTGTTGAGACACTCAGTCCTGTTAAACACACATTGTCAGTGCTGGGACACTCAGTCCTGTTATACACAATGTCAGTGCTGGGACACTCAGTCCTGTTATACACACACTGTTAGTGCTGGGACACTCAGTCCTGTTATACACACACTGTTAGTGCTGGGACACTCAGTCCTGTTTTACACACTGTCAGTGCTGGGACACTCAGTCCTGTTATAAACACTGTCATTGCTGAGACACTCAGTCCACTTATACACACTATCAGTGCTGGGACACTCAGTCCTGCTTTACACACACTGTCAGTGCTGGGACACTCAGTCCTGTTATACACACACTGTCTGTGCTGGGACAATCAGTCCTGTAAAACACACACTGACAGTGCTGGGACACTCAGTCCTGTTATACATACGTTGTCAGTGATGGGACACTCAGTCCTGTTATGCACAATGTCAGTGCTGGGACACTCAGTCCTGTTATGCACACACTGTTAGTGCTGGGACACTCAGTCCTGTTTTTCACACACTGTCAGTGCAGGGACACTCAGTCCTGTTATACACATATTGTCAGTGCTGGGACACTCAGTCCCGTTGTACACACTGTCAGTGCTGGGACACTCAGTCCTGTTATACACACACTGTTAGTGCTGGGACACTCAGTCCTGTTATACACACACTGTCAGTGCTGGGACACTCAGTCCTGTTATACACACACTGTCAGTGCTGGGACACTCAGTCCTGTTATACACACACTGTTAGTGCTGGGACACTCAGTCCTGTTATGCACAATGTCAGTGCTGGGACACTCAGTCCTGTTATACACACACTGTTAGTGCTGGGACACTCAGTCCTGTTTTTCACACACTGTCAGTGCAGGGACACTCAGTCCTGTTATACACATATTGTCAGTGCTGGGACACTCAGTCCCGTTATACAAACTGTCAGTGCTGGGACACTCAGTCCTGTTATACACACACTGTCAGTGCTGGGACACTCATTCCTGTTTTACACACTGTCAGTGCTGGGACACTCAGTCCTGTTATGCACACACTGTCTGTGCTGGGACACTCAGTCCTGTAAAACACACATTGTCAGTGCCGGGACACTCAGTCCTGTTAAACACACATTGTCAGTGCTGGGACAGTCAGTCCCGTTATACACACTGTCAGTGCTGGGACACTCAGTCCCGTTATACACAAAGTCAGTCCTGGGACACTCAGTCCTGTTATACACACACTGTCAGTGCTGGGACACTCAGTCCTGTTT
Organism: Heterodontus francisci; assembly: GCF_036365525.1. Lineage (NCBI taxonomy): Eukaryota > Metazoa > Chordata > Chondrichthyes > Heterodontiformes > Heterodontidae > Heterodontus > Heterodontus francisci. Next base: position 9,949,461 of record NC_090377.1, read on the forward strand.
TTCACACACTGTCAGTGCTGGGACACTCAGTCCTGTTATACACACACTGTCAGTGCTGGGACACTCAGTCCTGTTATACACACACAGTCAGTGCTGGGACACTCAGTCCTCATATACACACATGGTCAGTGCTGGGACACTCTTTCCTGTTATACACACTGTCAGTGTTGGGACACTCGGTCCTATTATACACACACTGTCTGTGCTGGGACACTCAGTCCTGTTATACACACTGTCAGTGCTGGGACTCTCAGTCCTGTTGTGCACACTGTCAGTGCTGGGACACTCAGTCCTGTTACACACACACTGTCAGTGCTGGGACACCCAGTCCTGTTTTTCACACACTGTCAGTGCTGGGACACTCAGTCCTGTTACACACACACTGTCAGTGCTGGGACACTCAGTCCTGTTTTACACACTGTCAGTGCTGGGACACTCAGTCCTGTTATACACACACTGTCAGTGCTGGGACACTCAGTCCTGTTTTACACACTGTCAGTGCTGGGACACTCAGTCCTGTTACACACACACTGTCAGTGCTGGGACACCCAGTCCTGTTTTTCACACACTGTCAGTGCTGGGACACTCAGTCACGTTATACACACTGTCAGTGCCGGGACACTCAGTCCTGTCAAACACATATTTTCAGTGCTGGGACACTCAGTCCTGTTATACACACACTGTCAGTGCTGGGACACTCAGTCCTGTTTTTCACACACTGTCAGTGCTGGGACACTCAGTCCTGTTATACACACTGTCAGTGCCGGGACACTCAGTCCTGTTAAACACACATTGTCAGTGCTGGGACACTCAGTCCCGTTATACGCACTGTCATGGCTGGGACACTCAGTCCTGTTTTACACACTGTCAGTGCTGGGACACTCAGTCCTGTTATAGACACACTGTCTGTGCTGGGACAATCAGTCCTGTAAAACACACACTGTCAGTGCTGGGACACTCAGTCCTGTTATGCACACTGTCAGTGCTGGGACACTCAGTCCTGTTATACACACACTGTCTGTGCTGGGACAATCAGTCCTGTAAACCACACACTGTCAGTGCTGGGACACTCAGTCCTGTTATACACACTGTCAGTGCTGGGACACTCAGTCCTGTTATACACACACTGTCAGTGCAGGGACACTCAATCCTGTTATACACACTGTTAGTGCCGGGACACTCAGTCCTGTGAAACACACACTGTCAGTGCTGGGACACTCAGTCCTGTTGTACACAGCGTCAGTGCTGGGACACTCAGACCTGATATTCACACACTGTGAGTGCTGGGACACTCAGTCCTGTTATACACAAACTGTCAGTGCTGGGACACTCAGTCCTGTTACAAACACACTGTCAGTGCTGGGACACCCAGTCCTGTTTTTCACACACTGTCAGTGCTGGGACACTCAGTCCTGTTATACACACTGTCAGTGCCGGGACACTCAGTCCTGTTATGCACACATTGTCACTGCTGGGACACTCAGTCCTGTTTTACACACTGTCAGTGCTGGGACACTCAGTCCTGTTACACACACACTGTCAGTGCTGGGACACCCAGTCCTGTTTTTCACACACTGTCAGTGCTGGGACACTCAGTCCTGTTATACACACACTGTCTGTGCTGGGACAATCAGTCCTGTAAAACACACACTGTCAGTGCCGGGACACTCAGTCCTGTTATACACACTGTCAGTGCAGGGACACTCAGTCCTGTTATACACACTGTCAGTGCAGGGACACTCAGTCCTGTTATACACACTGTCAGTGCCGGGACACTCAGTCCTGTTAAACACACATTGTCAGTGCTGGGACACTCAGTCCCGTTATACGCACTGTCATGGCTGGGACACTCAGTCCTGTTTTACACACTGTCAGTGCTGGGACACTCAGTCCCGTTATACACAAAGTCAGTCCTGGGACACTCAGTCCTGTTATACACACACTGTCAGTGCTGGGACACTCAGTCCTGTTATACACACACAGTCAGTGCTGGGACACTCAGTCCTCATATCCACACATGGTCAGTGCTGGGACACTCTTTCCTGTTATACACACTGTCAGTGTTGGGACACTCGGTCCTGTTATACACACACTGTCTGTGCTGGGACACTCAGTCCTGTTATACACACTGTCAGTGCTGGGACACTCAGTCCTGTTTTACACACTGTCAGTGCTGGGACACTCAGTCCTGTTACACACACACTGTCAGTGCTGGGACACCCAGTCCTGTTTTTCACACACTGTCAGTGCTGGGACACTCAGTCCTGTTACACACACACTGTCAGTGCTGGGACACTCAGTCCTGTTGTACACAGTGTCAGTGCTGGGACACTCAGTCCTGTTACACACACACTGTCAGTGCTGGGACACTCAGTCCTGTTTTAGACACTGTCAGTGCTGGGACACTCAGTCCTGTTACACACACACTGACAGTGCTGGGACACCCAGTCCTGTTTTTCACACTGTCAGTGCCGGGACACTCAGTCCTGTCAAACACACATTTTCAGTGCTGGGACACTCAGTCCTGTTATACACAATGTCAGTGCTGGGACACTCAGTCCTGTTATACACACACTGTCAGTGCTGGGACACTCAGTCCTGTTTTTCACACACTGTCAGTGCTGGGACACTCAGTCCTGTTATACACACTGTCAGTGCCGGGACACTCAGTCCTGTTAAACACACATTGTCAGTGCTGGGACACTCAGTCCCGTTATACGCACTATCATGGCTGGGACACTCAGTCCTGTTTTACACACTGTCAGTGCTGGGACACTCAGTCCTGTTATACACACACTGTCTGTGCTGGGACAATCAGTCCTGTAAAACACACACTGTCAGTGCTGGGACACTCAGTCCTGTTATACACACTGTCAGTGCTGGGACACTCAGTCCTGTTATACACACACTGTCTGTGCTGGGACAATCAGTCCTGTAAACCACACACTGTCAGTGCTGGGACACTCAGTCCTGTTATACACACTGTCAGTGCTGGGACACTCAGTCCTGTTATACACACACTGTCAGTGCAGGGACACTCAGTCCTGTTATACACACTGTTAGTGCCGGGACACTCAGTCCTGTAAAACACACACTGTCAGTGCTGGGACACTCAGTCCTGTTGTACACAGCGTCAGTGCTGGGACACTCAGACCTGTTATTCACACACTGTGAGTGCTGGGACACTCAGTCCTGTTATACACAAACTGTCAGTGCTGGGACACTCAGTCCCGTTATACGCACTGTCATGGCTGGGACACTCAGTCCTGTTTTACACACTGTCAGTGCTGGGACACTCAGTCCTGTTATACACACACTGTCTGTGCTGGGACAATCAGTCCTGTAAAACACACACTGTCTGTGCTGGGACACTCAGTCCTGTTATACACACTGTCAGTGCTGGGACACTCAGTCCTGTTATACACACACTGTCTGTGCTGGGACAATCAGTCCTGTAAACCACACACTGTCAGTGCTGGGACACTCAGTCCTGTTATACACACTGTCAGTGCTGGGACACTCAGTCCTGTTATACACACACTGTCAGTGCAGGGACACTCAGTCCTGTTACACACACTGTTAGTGCCGGGACACTCAGTCCTGTAAAACACACACTGTCAGTGCTGGGACACTCAGTCCTGTTGTACACAGCGTCAGTGCTGGGACACTCAGACCTGTTATTCACACACTGTGAGTGCTGGGACACTCAGTCCTGTTATACACAAACTGTCAGTGCTGGGACACCCAGTCCTGTTTTTCACACACTGTCAGTGCTGGGACACTCAGTCCTGTTATACACACTGTCAGTGCCGGGACACTCAGTCCTGATTTTCACACACTGTCCGTGCTGGGACAGTCAGTCCTGTTATACACCCACATTCTGTGCTGGGACACTCGGTCCTGTTAGACACACACTGTCAGTGCAGGGACACTCAGTCCCTTTATACAAACTGTCAGTGCTTGGACACTCAGTCCTGTTATACACACATTGTCACTGCTGGGACACTCAGTCCTGTTTTACACACTGTCAGTGCTGGGACACTCAGTCCTGTTACACACACACTGTCAGTGCTGGGACACCCAGTCCTGTTTTTCACACATTGTCAGTGCTGGGACACTCAGTCCTGTTATACACACTGTCAGTGCTGGGACACTCAGTCCTGTTATACACACACTGTCTGTGCTGGGACAATCAGTCCTGTAAAACACACACTGTCAGTGCCGGGACACTCAGTCCTGTTATACACACTGTCAGTGCAGGGACACTCAGTCCTGTTATACACACTGTCAGTGCAGGGACACTCAGTCCTGTTTTACACACTGTCAGTGCTGGGACACTCAGTCCCGTTATGCACACACTGTCAGTGTTGGGACACTCAGTCCTGTTTTACACACTGTCAGTGCTGGGACACTCAGTCCTGTTATACACACACTGTCTGTGCTGGGACAATCAGTCCTGTAAAACACACACTGTCAGTGCTGGGACACTCAGTCCTGTTATACACACTGTCAGTGCTGGGACACTCAGTCCTGTTATACACACACTGTCAGTGCTGGGACACTCAGTCCTGTTATACACACACTGTCTGTGCTGGGACAATCAGTCCTGTAAAACACACACTGTCAGTGCTGGGACACTCAGTCCTGTTATACACACTGTCAGTGCAGGGACACTCAGTCCTGTTATACACACACTGTCAGTGCAGGGACACTCAGTCCTGTTATACACACTGTTAGTGCCGGGACACTCAGTCCTGTAAAACACACACTGTCAGTGCTGGGACACTCAGTCCTGTTGTACACAGCGTCAGTGCTGGGACACTCAGTCCTGTTATACACACACTGTGCGTGCTGGGACACTCAGTCCTGTTATACACAAACTGTCAGTGCTGGGACACTCAGTCCTGTTACACACACACTGTCAGTGCTGGGACACCCAGTTCTGTTTTTCACACACTGTCAGTGCTGGGACACTCGGTCCTGTTATACACACTGTCAGTGCCGGGACACTCAGTCTTGTTTTTCACACACTGTCAGTGCTGGGACACTCAGTCCTGTTATACACACTGTCAGTGCCGGGACACTCAGTCCTGTTAAACACACACATTCTGTGCTGGGACACTCGGTACTGTTAGACACACACTGTCAGTGCAGGGACACTCAGTCCCGTTATACAAACTGTCCGTGCTTGGACACTCAGTCCTGTTATACACACACTGTCACTGCTGGGACACTCAGTCCTGTTTTACACACTGTCAGTGCTGAGACACTCAGTCCTGTTATAAACACACAGTCCCTGTTGGGACAGTGAGTCCTGTTACACACACACTGTCAGTGCTGAGAAACACAGTCCTGTTATACAGACACTGTCAGTGCTGGGACACTCAGTCCTGTTATACACACACTGTCTGTGCTGGGACAAGCAGTCCTGTTATGCACATTGTCAGTGCTGGGCACTCAGTCCTGTTATACATAATGTCAGTGCTGGGACACTCAGTCCTGTTATACACACTGTCAGTACTGGATCTCTCAGTCCTGTTATACACACTTTCAGTGCTGGGACACTCAGTGCTGTTATACAGACACAGTCAGTGCTGGGACACTCAGTCCTCATATACACACTGTCAGTGCTGAGACACAGAGTCCTGTTATACACACACAGTCAGTGCTGGGACACTCACTCCTGTTATACAGACACTGTCAGTGCTGGGACACTCAGTCCTGTTATACACACACTGTCCGTGCTGGGACAATCAGTCCTGTAAAACACATACTGTCAGTGCTGGGACACTCAGTCCTGTTGTACACACTGTCAGTGCTGGGACACTCAGTCCTGTTATACACACAGTGTCAGTGCTGGGGCACTCAGACCTGTTATGCACACTTTCAGTGCTGGGACACTCAGTCCTGTTAAACACATACATTCTGTGCTGGGACACTCGGTGCTGTTCGACACACACTGTCAGTGCAGGGACACTCAGTCCTGTTATACACACTTTCAGTGCTGGGACACTCAGTCCTGTTATACACACACTGTCAGTGCTGGGACACGCAGTCCTGTTATACACACAGTGTCAGTGCTGGGACACTCAGTCCTGTTATCCACACACTGTCAGTGCTGGGACACTCAGTCCTGTTATACACACACTGTCAGTGCTGGAACACTCAGTCCTGTAAAACACACACTGTCAGTGCTGGGACACTCAGTCCTGTGATACACACACTGTCAGTGCTGGCACACTCAGTCCTGTTATACACACACTGTCTGTGCTGGGACAATCAGTCCTGTAAAACACACACTGTCAGTGCTGGGACACTCAGTCCTGTTATACACACACTGTCAGTGCTGGGACACTCAGTCCTGTTTTACACAATGTCAGTGCGGGCCCACTCAGTCCTCACATACACACATGGTCAGTGCTGGGACACTCAGTCCTGTTATACACACTGTTAGTTTTGGGACACTCAGTCCTGTTATAAACACTGTCAGTGCTGAGACACTCAGTCCTGTTATAAACACACAGTCCCTGTTGGGACAGTCAGTCCTGTTACACACACACTGTCTGTGCTGGGACAAGCAGTCCTGTTATGCACATTGTCAGTGCTGGGCACTCAGTCCTGTTATACATAATGTCAGTACTGGGTCTCTCAGTCCTGTTATACACACTTTCAGTGCTGAGACACTGAGTCCTGTTATACACACACAGTCAGTGCTGGGACACTTACTCCTGTTATACAGACACTGTTTGTGCTGGGACATTCAGTCCTGTTTTACACACTGTCAGTGCTTGGACACTCAGTCTTGTTTTACACACTGTCAGTGCTTGGACACTCAGTCTTGTTATACACACACTGTCAGTGCTGGGAGACTCAGTCCTGTTATACACACACTGTCAGTGCTGGGGCACTAAGTCCTGTTATACACACACTGTCAGTGCTGGGTCTCTCAGTCCTGTTATACTCACTTTCAGTGCTGGGACACTCAGTGCTGTTATACACACACAGTCAGTGCTGGGACACTCTTTCCTGTTATACACACTGTCTGTGTTGGGACACTCGGTCCTGTGATACACACACAGTCAGTGCTGGGACACTGAGTCCTGTTATACACACTGTCAATGCTCGGTCAATCACTCCTGTTATACACACACTGTTTGTGCTGGGAAACTCAGTCCTGTTTTTCACACACTGTCAGTGCTGGGACACTCACTCCTGTTATACACACTGTCAGTGCTGGGACACTCACTCCTGTTATACACACAGTGGCAGTGCTGGGGCACTCAGACCTGTTATGCACACTTTCAGTGCTGGGACACTCAGTCCTGTTAAACACATACATTCTGTGCTGGGACACTCGGTCCCGTTCGACACACACTGTCAGTGCAGGGACACTCAGTCCTGTTATACACACTTTCAGTGCTGGGACACTCAGTCCTGTTATACACACACTTTCAGTGCTGGGACACTCAGTCCTGTTATCCACACACTGTCAGTGCTGGGACACTCAGTCCTGTTATACACACACTGTCAGTGCAGGGACACTCAGTCCCGTTATACAAACTGTCAGTGCTGGGACACTCAGTCCTGTTATACACACACTGTCAGTGCTGGGACACTCAGTCCTGTTATACACACACTGTCAGTGCAGGGACACTCAGTCTCGTTATACAAACTGTCAGTGCTGGGACACTCAGTCCTGTAAAACACACACTGTCTGTGCTGGGACACTCAGTCCTGTTTTACACACTGTCAGTGCTGGGACACTCAGTCCTGTTATACACACAGTCAGTGCTGGGACACTCAGTCCTGTTATACACACACTGTCTGTGATGGGACAATCAGTCCTGTAAAACACACACTGTCAGTGCTGGGACACTCAGTCCTGTAATACACACACTGTCAGTGCTGGGACACTCAGTCCTGTTTTACACAATGTCAGTGCGGGGCCACTCAGTCCTCACATACACACATGGTCAGTGCTGGGACACTCAGTCCTGTTATACACACTGTTAGTTTTGGGACACTCAGTCCTGTTATAAACACTGTCAGTGCTGAGACACTCAGTCCTGTTATAAACACACAGTCCCTGTTGGGACAGTGAGTCCTGTTACACACACACTGTCAGTGCTGAGAAACACAGTCCTGTTATACACACACTGTCTGTGCTGGGACAAGCAGTCCTGTTATGCACATTGTCAGTGCTGGGCACTCAGTCCTGTTATACATAATGTCAGTGCTGGGACACTCAGTGCTGTTATACACACACAGTCAGTGCTGGGACACTCAGTCCTCATATACACACTGTCAGTGCTGAGATACTGAGTCCTGTTATACACACACTGTCAGTGCCGGGACACTCAGCCCTGTTTAACACACATTGTCAGTGCTGGGACACTCAGTCCCGTTATACACACTGTCAGTGCTGGGACACTCGGTCCTGTTATACACACTGTCAGTGCCGGGACACTCAGTCTTGTTTTTCACACACTGTCAGTGCTGGGACACTCAGTCCTGTTATACACACTGTCAGTGCCGGGACACTCAGTCCTGTTAAACACACACATTCTGTGCTGGGACACTCGGTCCTGTTAGACACACACTGTCAGTGCAGGGACACTCAGTCCCGTTATACAAACTGTCCGTGCTTGGACACTCAGTCCTGTTATACACACACTGTCACTGCTGGGACACTCAGTCCTGTTTTACACACTGTCAGTGCTGAGACACTCAGTCCTGTTATAAACACACAGTCCCTGTTGGGACAGTGAGTCCTGTTACACACACACTGTCAGTGCTGAGAAACACAGTCCTGTTATACAGACACTGTCAGTGCTGGGACACTCAGTCCTGTTATACACACACTGTCTGTGCTGGGACAAGCAGTCCTGTTATGCACATTGTCAGTGCTGGGCACTCAGTCCTGTTATACATAATGTCAGTGCTGGGACACTCAGTCCTGTTATACACACTGTCAGTACTGGATCTCTCAGTCCTGTTATACACACTTTCAGTGCTGGGACACTCAGTGCTGTTATACACACACAGTCAGTGCTGGGACACTCAGTCCTCATATACACACTGTCAGTGCTGAGACACAGAGTCCTGTTATACACACACAGTCAGTGCTGGGACACTCACTCCTGTTATACAGACACTGTCAGTGCTGGGACACTCAGTCCTGTTATACACACACTGTCCGTGCTGGGACAATCAGTCCTGTAAAACACATACTGTCAGTGCTGGGACACTCAGTCCTGTTGTACACACTGTCAGTGCTGGGACACTCAGTCCTGTTATACACACAGTGTCAGTGCTGGGGCACTCAGACCTGTTATGCACACTTTCAGTGCTGGGACACTCAGTCCTGTTAAACACATACATTCTGTGCTGGGACACTCGGTGCTGTTCGACACACACTGTCAGTGCAGGGACACTCAGTCCTGTTATACACACTTTCAGTGCTGGGACACTCAGTCCTGTTATACACACACTGTCAGTGCTGGGACACGCAGTCCTGTTATACACACAGCGTCAGTGCTGGGACACTCAGTCCTGTAAAACACACACTGTCAGTGCTGGGACACTCAGTCCTGTGATACACACACTGTCAGTGCTGGCACACTCAGTCCTGTTACACACACTGTCTGTGCTGGGACAATCAGTCCTGTAAAACACACACTGTCAGTGCTGGGACACTCAGTCCTGTTACACACACTGTCTGTGCTGGGACAATCAGTCCTGTAAAACACACACTGTCAGTGCTGGGACACTCAGTCCTGTTATACACACACTGTCAGTGCTGGGACACTCAGTCCTGTTTTACACAATGTCAGTGCGGGGCCACTCAGTCCTCACATACACACATGGTCAGTGCTGGGACACTCAGTCCTGTTATACACACTGTTAGTTTTGGGACACTCAGTCCTGTTATAAACACTGTCAGTGCTGAGACACTCAGTCCTGTTATAAACACACAGTCCCTGTTGGGACAGTCAGTCCTGTTACACACACACTGTCTGTGCTGGGACAAGCAGTCCTGTTATGCACATTGTCAGTGCTGGGCACTCAGTCCTGTTATACATAATGTCAGTACTGGGTCTCTCAGTCCTGTTATACACACTTTCAGTGCTGAGACACTGAGTCCTGTTATACACACACAGTCAGTGCTGGGACACTTACTCCTGTTATACAGACACTGTTTGTGCTGGGACATTCAGTCCTGTTTTACACACTGTCAGTGCTTGGACACTCAGTCTTGTTTTACACACTGTCAGTGCTTGGACACTCAGTCTTGTTATACACACACTGTCAGTGCTGGGAGACTCAGTCCTGTTATACACACACTGTCAGTGCTGGGACACTAAGTCCTGTTATACACACACTGTCAGTGCTGGGTCTCTCAGTCCTGTTATACTCACTTTCAGTGCTGGGACACTCAGTGCTGTTATACACACACAGTCAGTGCTGGGACACTCTTTCCTGTTATACACACTGTCTGTGTTGGGACACTCGGTCCTGTGATACACACACAGTCAGTGCTGGGACACTGAGTCCTGTTATACACACTGTCAATGCTCGGTCAATCACTCCTGTTATACACACACTGTTTGTGCTGGGAAACTCAGTCCTGTTTTTCACACACTGTCAGTGCTGGGACACTCACTCCTGTTATACACACTGTCAGTGCTGGGACACTCAGTCCTGTTATACACACAGTGGCAGTGCTGGGGCACTCAGACCTGTTATGCACACTTTCAGTGCTGGGACACTCAGTCCTGTTAAACACATACATTCTGTGCTGGGACACTCGGTCCCGTTCGACACACACTGTCAGTGCAGGGACACTCAGTCCTGTTATACACACTTTCAGTGCTGGGACACTCAGTCCTGTTATACACACAGTGTCAGTGCTGGGACACTCAGTCCTGTTATGCACACACTGTCAGTGCTGGGACACTCAGTCCCGTTATACATACTGTCAGTGCTGGGACACTCAGTCCTGTAAAACACACACTGTCAGTGCTGGGACACTCAGTCCTGTTTTACACACTGTCAGTGCTGGGACACTCAGTCCTGTTATACACACAGTCAGTGCTGGGACACTCAGTCCTGTTATACACACACTGTCTGTGATGGGACAATCAGTCCTGTAAAACACACAATGTCAGTGCGGGGCCACTCAGTCCTCACATACACACATGGTCAGTGCTGGGACACTCAGTCCTGTTATACACACTGTTAGTTTTGGGACACTCAGTCCTGTTATAAACACTGTCAGTGCTGAGACACTCAGTCCTGTTATAAACACACAGTCCCTGTTGGGACAGTGAGTCCTGTTACACACACACTGTCAGTGCTGAGAAACACAGTCCTGTTATACACACACTGTCTGTGCTGGGACAAGCAGTCCTGTTATGCACATTGTCAGTGCTGGGCACTCAGTCCTGTTATACATAATGTCAGTGCTGGGACACTCAGTGCTGTTATACACACACAGTCAGTGCTGGGACACTCAGTCCTCATATACACACTGTCAGTGCTGAGATACTGAGTCCTGTTATACACACACTGTCAGTGCCGGGACACTCAGCCCTGTTTAACACACATTGTCAGTGCTGGGACACTCAGTCCCGTTATACACACTGTCAGTGCTGGGACACTCGGTCCTGTTATACACACTGTCAGTGCCGGGACACTCAGTCTTGTTTTTCACACACTGTCAGTGCTGGGACACTCAGTCCTGTTATACACACTGTCAGTGCCGGGACACTCAGTCCTGTTAAACACACACATTCTGTGCTGGGACACTCGGTCCTGTTAGACACACACTGTCAGTGCAGGGACACTCAGTCCCGTTATACAAACTGTCCGTGCTTGGACACTCAGTCCTGTTATACACACACTGTCACTGCTGGGACACTCAGTCCTGTTTTACACACTGTCAGTGCTGAGACACTCAGTCCTGTTATAAACACACAGTCCCTGTTGGGACAGTGAGTCCTGTTACACACACACTGTCAGTGCTGAGAAACACAGTCCTGTTATACAGACACTGTCAGTGCTGGGACACTCAGTCCTGTTATACACACACTGTCTGTGCTGGGACAAGCAGTCCTGTTATGCACATTGTCAGTGCTGGGCACTCAGTCCTGTTATACATAATGTCAGTGCTGGGACACTCAGTCCTGTTATACACACTGTCAGTACTGGATCTCTCAGTCCTGTTATACACACTTTCAGTGCTGGGACACTCAGTGCTGTTATACACACACAGTCAGTGCTGGGACACTCAGTCCTCATATACACACTGTCAGTGCTGAGACACAGAGTCCTGTTATACACACACAGTCAGTGCTGGGACACTCACTCCTGTTATACAGACACTGTCAGTGCTGGGACACTCAGTCCTGTTATACACATACTGTCAGTGCTGGGACATTCAGTCCTGTTGTACACACTGTCAGTGCTGGGACACTCAGTCCTGTTATACACACAGTGTCAGTGCTGGGGCACTCAGACCTGTTATGCACACTTTCAGTGCTGGGACACTCAGTCCTGTTAAACACATACATTCTGTGCTGGGACACTCGGTGCTGTTCGACACACACTGTCAGTGCAGGGACACTCAGTCCTGTTATACACACTTTCAGTGCTGGGACACTCAGTCCTGTTATACACACACTGTCAGTGCTGGGACACGCAGTCCTGTTATACACACAGTGTCAGTGCTGGGACACTCAGTCCTGTTATCCACACACTGTCAGTGCTGGGACACTCAGTCCTGTTATACACACACTGTCAGTGCTGGGACACTCAGTCCTGTAAAACACACACTGTCAGTGCTGGGACACTCAGTCCTGTGATACACACACTGTCAGTGCTGGCACACTCAGTCCTGTTATACACACACTGTCTGTGCTGGGACAATCAGTCCTGTAAAACACACACTGTCAGTGCTGGGACACTCAGTCCTGTTATACACACACTGTCAGTGCTGGGACACTCAGTCCTGTTTTACACAATGTCAGTGCGGGGCCACTCAGTCCTCACATACACACATGGTCAGTGCTGGGACACTCAGTCCTGTTATACACACTGTTAGTTTTGGGACACTCAGTCCTGTTATAAACACTGTCAGTGCTGAGACACTCAGTCCTGTTATAAACACACAGTCCCTGTTGGGACAGTCAGTCCTGTTACACACACACTGTCTGTGCTGGGACAAGCAGTCCTGTTATGCACATTGTCAGTGCTGGGCACTCAGTCCTGTTATACATAATGTCAGTACTGGGTCTCTCAGTCCTGTTATACACACTTTCAGTGCTGAGACACTGAGTCCTGTTATACACACACAGTCAGTGCTGGGACACTTACTCCTGTTATACAGACACTGTTTGTGCTGGGACATTCAGTCCTGTTTTACACACTGTCAGTGCTTGGACACTCAGTCTTGTTTTACACACTGTCAGTGCTTGGACACTCAGTCTTGTTATACACACACTGTCAGTGCTGGGAGACTCAGTCCTGTTATACACACACTGTCAGTGCTGGGACACTAAGTCCTGTTATACACACACTGTCAGTGCTGGGTCTCTCAGTCCTGTTATACTCACTTTCAGTGCTGGGACACTCAGTGCTGTTATACACACACAGTCAGTGCTGGGACACTCTTTCCTGTTATACACACTGTCTGTGTTGGGACACTCGGTCCTGTGATACACACACAGTCAGTGCTGGGACACTGAGTCCTGTTATACACACTGTCAATGCTCGGTCAATCACTCCTGTTATACACACACTGTTTGTGCTGGGAAACTCAGTCCTGTTTTTCACACACTGTCAGTGCTGGGACACTCACTCCTGTTATACACACTGTCAGTGCTGGGACACTCAGACCTGTTATGCACACTTTCAGTGCTGGGACACTCAGTCCTGTTAAACACATACATTCTGTGCTGGGACACTCGGTCCCGTTCGACACACACTGTCAGTGCAGGGACACTCAGTCCTGTTATACACACTTTCAGTGCTGGGACACTCAGTCCTGTTATACACACAGTGTCAGTGCTGGGACACTCGGTCCTGTTATGCACACTTTCAGTGCTGGGACACTCAGTCCTGTTATCCACACACAGTCAGTGCTGGGACACTCAGTCCCGTTATACAAACTGTCAGTGCTGGGACACTCAGTCCTGTTATACACACACTGTCAGTGCTGGGACACTCAGTCCTGTTATACACACAGTCAGTGCTGGGACACTCAGTCCTGTTATACACACACTGTCTGTGATGGGACAATCAGTCCTGTAAAACACACACTGTCAGTGCTGGGACACTCAGTCCTGTAATACACACACTGTCAGTGCTGGGACACTCAGTCCTGTTTTACACAATGTCAGTGCGGGGCCACTCAGTCCTCACATACACACATGGTCAGTGCTGGGACACTCAGTCCTGTTATACACACTGTTAGTTTTGGGACACTCAGTCCTGTTATAAACACTGTCAGTGCTGAGACACTCAGTCCTGTTATAAACACACAGTCCCTGTTGGGACAGTGAGTCCTGTTACACACACACTGTCAGTGCTGAGAAACACAGTCCTGTTATACACACACTGTCTGTGCTGGGACAAGCAGTCCTGTTATGCACATTGTCAGTGCTGGGCACTCAGTCCTGTTATACATAATGTCAGTGCTGGGACACTCAGTGCTGTTATACACACACAGTCAGTGCTGGGACACTCAGTCCTCATATACACACTGTCAGTGCTGAGATACTGAGTCCTGTTATACACACACTGTCAGTGCCGGGACACTCAGCCCTGTTTAACACACATTGTCAGTGCTGGGACACTCAGTCCCGTTATACACACTGTCAGTGCTGGGACACTCAGTCATGTTATACACACACTGTCGGTGCAAGGAGACTCAGTCACGTTTTACACACTGTCAGTGCTGGGACACTCAGTGCTGTTATACACACACTGTCAGTGCTGGGACACTCAGTCCTGTTAAACACACACTGTCGGTGCAGGGAGACTCAGTCACATTTTACACACTGTCAGTGTTGAGACACTGAGGCCTGTTATACACACACAGTCAGTGCTGGGACACTGAGTCCTGTTATACACACTGTCAGTGCTGGGACACTCAGTCCTGTTTTTCACACACTGTCAGTGCTGGGAGACTCATTCCTGTTATACACACTGTCAGTGCCGGTACACTCAGTCCTGTTAAACACACATTGTCAGTGCTGGGACACTCAGTCCTGTTATACACAATATCAGTGCTGGGACACTCAGTCCTGTTATACACACACTGTTAGTGCTGGGACACTCAGTCCTGTTTTACACACTGTCAGTGCTGGGACACTCAGTCCTGTTATAAACACTGTCATTGCTGAGACACTCAGTCCTCTTATACACACTATCAGTGCTGGGACACTCAGTCCTGCTTTACACACACTGTCAGTGCTGGGACACTCAGTCCTGTTATACACACACTGTCTGTGCTGGGACAATCAGTCCTGTAAAACACACACTGACAGTGCTGGGACACTCAGTCCTGTTATGCACAATGTCAGTGCTGGGACACTCAGTCCTGTTATACACAAACTGTTCGTGCTGGGACACTCATCCTGTTTTTCACACACTGTCAGTGCAGGGACACTCAGTCCTGTTATACACATATTGTCAGTGCTGGGACACTCAGTCCCGTTATACACACTGTCAGTGCTGGGACACTCAGTCCTGTTATACTCAATGTCAGTGATGGGTCACTCAGACTTGTTATACACACACTGTCGGTGCAGGGAGACTCAGTCACGTTTTACACACTGTCAGTGCTGGGACACTCAGTGCTGTTAAACACAAACTGTCAGTGCTGGGACTCTCAGTCCTGTTGTACACACTGTCAGTGCTGGGACACTCAGTCCTGGAAAACACAAACTGTCAGTGCTGGGACTCTCAGTCCTGTTGTACACACTGTCAGTGCTGGGACACTCAGTCCTGTTATACACACACTGTCTGTGCTGGGACACTCAGTCCTGTTGTGCACACTTTCAGCGCTGGGACACTCAGTCATGTTGAACACACACATTCTGTGCTGGGAAACTTGGTCCTGTTAGACACACACTGTCAGTGCAGGGACACTCAGTCCTGTTATACACACTTTCCGTGCTGGGACACTCAGTCCTATAATACACACACACTGTCAGTGCTGGGACACTCAGTCCCGTTATACAAACTGTCAGTGCTGGGACACTCAGTCCTGTTATACACACACTGTCA
Organism: Heterodontus francisci; assembly: GCF_036365525.1. Taxonomy (NCBI): domain Eukaryota; kingdom Metazoa; phylum Chordata; class Chondrichthyes; order Heterodontiformes; family Heterodontidae; genus Heterodontus; species Heterodontus francisci. The sequence goes on from NC_090377.1 coordinate 9,965,751, forward strand.
GTGCTGGGACACTCATTCCTGTTTTACACACTGTCAGTGCTGGGACACTCAGTCCTGTTATGCACACACTGTCTGTGCTGGGACACTCAGTCCTGTAAAACACACATTGTCAGTGCTGGGACACTCATTCCTGTTTTACACACTGTCAGTGCTGGGACACTCAGTCCTGTTATGCACACACTGTCTGTGCTGGGACACTCAGTCCTGTAAAACACACATTGTCAGTGCTGGGACAGTCAGTCCCGTTATACACACTGTCAGCGCTGGGACACTCAGTCCCGTTATACACAAAGTCAGTCCTGGGACACTCAGTCCTGTTTTTCACACACTGTCAGTGCTGGGACACTCAGTCCTGTTATACACACACTGTCAGTGCTGGGACACTCAGTCCTGTTATACACACACTGTCAGTGCTGGGACACTCAGTCCTGTTATACACACACAGTCAGTGCTGGGACACTCTTTCCTGTTATACACACTGTCAGTGTTGGGACACTTGGTCCTGTTATACACACACTGTCTGTGCTGGGACAAGCAGTCCTGTTATGCACATTGTCAGTGCTGGGCACTCAGTCCTGTTATACACACACTGTTTGTGCTGGGAAACGCAGTCCAGTTTTTCACACACTGTCAGTGCTGGGACACTCACTCCTGTTATACACACTGTCAGTGCCGGGACACTCAGTCCTGTTAAGCACACATTGTCAGTGCTGGGACACTCAGTCCTGTTATTTACAATGTCAGTGCTGGGTCACTCAGTCCTGTTATACACACACTGTCAGTGCTGGGACACTCAGTCATGTTATACACACACTGTCGGTGCAAGGAGACTCAGTCACGTTTTACACACTGTCAGTGCTGGGACACTCAGTGCTGTTATACACACACTGTCAGTGCTGGGACACTCAGTCCTGTTATACACACACTGTCGGTGCAGGGAGACTCAGTCACATTTTACACACTGTCAGTGTTGAGACACTGAGGCCTGTTATACACACACAGTCACTGCTGGGACACTGAGTCCTGTTATACACACTGTCAGTGCTGGGACACTCAGTCCTGTTTTTCACACACTGTCAGTGCTGGGAGACTCATTCCTGTTATACACACTGTCAGTGCCGGTACACTCAGTCCTGTTAAACACACATTGTCAGTGCTGGGACACTCAGTCCTGTTTTACACACTGTCAGTGCTGGGACACTCAGTCCTGTTATAAACACTGTCATTGCTGAGACACTCAGTCCTGTTAAACACACATTGTCAGTGCTGGGACACTCAGTCCTGCTTTACACACACTGTCGGTGCTGGGACACTCAGTCCTGTTATACATACGTTGTCAGTGATGGGACACTCAGTCCTGTTATGCACAATGTCAGTGCTGGGACACTCAGTCCTGTTATACACACACTGTTAGTGCTGGGACACTCATCCTGTTTTTCACACACTGTCAGTGCAGGGACACTCAGTCCTGTTATACACATATTGTCAGTGCTGGGACACTCAGTCCCGTTATACACACTGTCAGTGCTGGGACACTCAGTCCTGTTATACACAATGTCAGTGATGGGTCAATCAGACTTGTTATACACACACTGTCGGTGCAGGGAGACTCAGTCACGTTTTACACACTGTCAGTGCTGGGACACTCAGTGCTGTTCGACACAAACTGTCAGTGCTGGGACTCTCAGTCCTGTTGTACACACTGTCAGTGCTGGGACACTCAGTCCTGTAAAACACAAACTGTCAGTGCTGGGACTCTCAGTCCTGTTGTACACAATGTCAGTGCTGGGACACTCAGTCCTGTTATACACACAGTGTCAGTGCTGGGACACTCAGTCCTGTTGTGCACACTTTCAGCGCTGGGACACTCATTCCTGTTTTACACACTGTCAGTGCTGGGACACTCAGTCCTGTTATGCACACACTGTCTGTGCTGGGACACTCAGTCCTGTTGAACACACATTGTCAGTGCTGGGACAGTCAGTCCCGTTATACACAAAGTCAGTCCTGGGACACTCAGTCCTGTTATACACACACTGTCAGTGTTGGGACACTCAGTCCTGTTATACGCACACAGTCAGTGCTGGGACACTCAGTCCTCTTATACGCACACAGTCAGTGCTGGGACACTCAGTCCTGTTATACACACACAGTCTGTGCTGGGACACTCAGTCCTGTAAAACACACATTGTCAGTGCCGGGACACTGAGTCCTGTTAAACACACATTGTCAGTGCTGGGACAGTCAGTCCCGTTATACACAAAGTCAGTCCTGGGACACTCAGTCCTGTTATACACACACTGTCAGTGCTGGGACACTCAGTCCTGTTTTTCACACACTGTCAGTGCTGGGACACTCAGTCCTGTTATACACACACTGTCAGTGTTGGGACACTCGGTCCTGTTATACACACACTGTCTGTGCTGGGACAAGCAGTCCAGTTATGCACATTGTCAGTGCTGGGCACTCAGTCCTGTTATACACACACTGTTTGTGCTGGGAAACGCAGTCCAGTTTTTCACACACTGTCAGTGCTGGGACACTCACTCCTGTTATACACACTGTCAGTGCCGGGACACTCAGTCCTGTTAAGCACACATTGTCAGTGCTGGGACACTCAGTCCTGTTATTTACAATGTCAGTGCTGGGTCACTCAGTCCTGTTATACACACACTGTCAGTGCTGGGACACTCAGTCATGTTTTACACACTGTCAGTGCTGGGACACTCAGTCTTGTTATCCACACACTGTCTGTGCTGGGACACTCAGTCCTGTTATACACACACTGTCTGTGCTGGGACAATCAGTCCTGTAAAACACATACTGTCAGTGCTGGGACACTCAGTCCTGTTGTACACACTGTCAGTGCTGGGACACTCAGTCCTGTTATACACACAGTGTCAGTGCTGGGGCACTCAGACCTGTTATGCACACTTTCAGTGCTGGGACACTCAGTCCTGTTAGACACATACATTCTGTGCTGGGACACTCGGTGCTGTTCGACACACACTGTCAGTGCAGGGACACTCAGTCCTGTTATACACACTTTCAGTGCTGGGACACTCAGTCCTGTTATACACACACTGTCAGTGCTGGGACACGCAGTCCTGTTATACACACAGTGTCAGTGCTGGGACACTCAGTCCTGTTATGCACACACTTTCAGTGCTGGGACACTCAGTCCTGTAAAACACACACTGTCAGTGCTGGGACACTCAGTCCTGTAAAACACACACTGTCAGTGCTGGGACGCTCAGTCCTGTGATACACACACTGTCAGTGCTGGCACACTCAGTCCTGTTATACACACACTGTCTGTGCTGGGACAATCAGTCCTGTAAAACACACACTGTCAGTGCTGGGACACTCAGTCCTGTTATACACACACTGTCAGTGCTGGGACACTCAGTCCTGTTTTACACAATGTCAGTGCGGGGCCACTCAGTCCTCACAGACACACATGGTCAGTGCTGGGACACTCAGTCCTGTTATACACACTGTTAGTTTTGGGACACTCAGTCCTGTTATAAACACTGTCAGTGCTGAGACACTCAGTCCTGTTATAAACACACAGTCCCTGTTGGGACAGTGATTCCTGTTACATACACACTGTCTGTGCTGGGACAAGCAGTCCTGTTATACAAACACAGTCAGTGCTGGGACACTCACTCCTGTTATACAGACACTGTCAGTGCTGAGAAACACAGTCCTGTTATACAGACACTGTCAGTGCTGGGACACTCAGTCCTGTTATACACACACTGTCTGTGCTGGGACAAGCAGTCCTGTTATACACATTGTCAGTGCTGGGCACTCAGTCCTGTTATACACACTGTCAGTCCTGGGTCTGTCAGTCCTGTTTTTCACACACTGTCAGTGCTGGGAGACTCATTCCTGTTATACACACTGTCAGTGCCGGTACACTCAGTCCTGTTAAACACACATTGTCAGTGCTGGGACACTCAGTCCTGTTATACACAATGTCAGTGCTGGGACACTCAGTCCTGTTATACACACACTGTTAGTGCTGGGACACTCAGTCTTGTTTTACACACTGTCAGTGCTGGGACACTCAGTCCTGTTATAAACACTGTCATTGCTGAGACACTCAGTCCTCTTATACACACTATCAGTGCTGGGACACTCAGTCCTGCTTTACACACACTGTCAGTGCTGGGACACTCAGTCCTGTTATACACACACTGTCTGTGCTGGGACAATCAGTCCTGTAAAACACACACTGATAGTGCTGGGACACTCAGTCCTGTTATACATACGTTGTCAGTGATGGGACACTCAGTCCTGTTATGCACAATGTCAGTGCTGGGACACTCAGTCCTGTTATACACACACTGTTCGTGCTGGGACACTCATCCTGTTTTTCACACACTGTCAGTGCAGGGACACTCAGTCCCGTTATACACACTGTCAGTGCTGGGACACTCAGTCCTGTTATACTCAATGTCAGTGATGGGTCACTCAGACTTGTTATACACACACTGTCGGTGCAGGGAGACTCAGTCACGTTTTGCACACTGTCAGTGCTGGGACACTCAGTGCTGTTAAACACACACTGTCAGTGCTGGGACTCTCAGTCCTGTTGTACACACTGTCAGTGCTGGGACACTCAGTCCTGTAAAACACAAACTGTCAGTGCTGGGACTCTCAGTCCTGTTGTACACACTGTCAGTGCTGGGACACTCAGTCCTGTTATACACACACTGTCTGTGCTGGGACAATCAGTCCTGTAAAACACAAACTGTCAGTGCTGGGACTCTCAGTCCTGTTGTACACACTGTCAGTGCTGGGACACTCAGTCCTGTTATACACACAGTGTCAGTGCTGGGACACTCAGTCCTGTTGTGCACACTTTCAGCGCTGGGACACTCAGTCATGTTGAACACACACATTCTGTGCTGGGAAACTTGGTCCTGTTAGACACACACTGTCAGTGCTGGGACACTCAGTCCTGTTATGCACACACTGTCTGTGCTGGGACACTCAGTCCTGTAAAACACACATTGTCAGTGCCGGGACACTCAGTCCTGTTAAACACACATTGTCAGTGCTGGGACAGTCAGTCCCGTTATACACAAAGTCAGTCCTGGGACACTCAGTCCTGTTATACACACACTGTCAGTGCTGGGACACTCAGTCCTGTTTTTCACACACTGTCAGTGCTGGGACACTCAGTCCTGTTATACACACACTGTCAGTGCTGGGACACTCAGTCCTGTTATACACACACAGTCAGTGCTGGGACACTCAGTCCTCATATACACACATGGTCAGTGCTGGGACACTTTTTCCTGTTATACACACTGTCAGTGTTGGGACACTCGGTCCTGTTATACACACACTGTCTGTGCTGGGACAAGCAGTCCTGTTATGCACATTGTCAGGGCTGGGCACTCAGTCCTGTTATACACACACTGTTTGTGCTGGGAAATGCAGTCCAGTTTTTCACACACTGTCAGTGCTGGGACACTCACTCCTGATATACACACTGTCAGTGCCGGGACACTCAGTCCTGTTAAGCACACATTGTCAGTGCTGGGACACTCAGTCCTGTTATACACACACAGTCAGTGCTGGGACACTCAGTCCTCATATACACACATGGTCAGTGCTGGGACACTTTTTCCTGTTATACACACTGTCAGTGTTGGGACACTCGGTCCTGTTATACACACACTGTCTGTGCTGGGACAAGCAGTCCTGTTATGCACATTGTCAGGGCTGGGCACTCAGTCCTGTTATACACACACTGTTTGTGCTGGGAAATGCAGTCCAGTTTTTCACACACTGTCAGTGCTGGGACACTCACTCCTGATATACACACTGTCAGTGCCGGGACACTCAGTCCTGTTAAGCACACACTGTCAGTGCTGGGACACTCAGTCCTGTTATACACACACTGTCGGTGCAGGGAGACTGAGTCCTGTTATACACACTGTCAGTGCTGGGACACTCAGTCCTGTTTTTCACACACTGTCAGTGCTGGGAGACTCATTCCTGTTATACACACTGTCAGTGCTGGGACACTCAGTCCTGTTATACACACATTGTCAGTGCTGGGACACTCAGTCCTGTTTTACACAATGTCAGTGCGGGGCCACTCAGTCCTCACAGACACACATGGTCAGTGCTGGGACACTCAGTCCTGTTATACACACTGTTAGTTTTGGGAGACTCAGTCCTGTTATAAACACTGTCAGTGCTGAGACACTCAGTCCTGTTATAAACACACAGTCCCTGTTGGGACAGTGAGTCCTGTTACATACACACTGTCTGTGCTGGGACAAGCAGTCCTGTTATACACACACAGTCAGTGCTGGGACACTCACTCCTGTTATACAGACACTGTCAGTGCTGAGAAACACAGTCCTGTTATACAGACACTGTCAGTGCTGGGACACTCAGTCCTGTTATACACACACTGTCTGTGCTGGGACAAGCAGTCCTGTTATGCACATTGTCAGTGCTGGGCACTCAGTCCTGTTATACACACTGTCAGTACTGGGTCTGTCAGTCCTGTTATACACACTTCCAGTGCTGAGACACTGAGTCCTGTTATACAGACACTGTTTGTGCTGGGACATTCAGTCCTGTTTTAAACACTGTCAGTGCTTGGACACTCAGTCTTGTTATACACACTGTCAGTGCTTGGACACTCAGTCTTGTGATACACACACTGTCAGTGCTGGGAGACTCAGTCCTGTTATACACACACTGTCAGTGCTGGGACACTCAGTCCTGTTATACGCACACTGTCAGTGCTGGGTCTCTCAGTCCTGTTATACTCACTTTCAGTGCTGGGACACTCAGTGCTGTTATACACACACAGTCAGTGCTGGGACACTCTTTCCTGTTATACACACTGTCAGTGTTGGGACACTCGGTCCTGTTATACACACACAGTCAGTGCTGGGACACTGAGTCCTGTTATACACACTGTCAATGCTCGGTCACTCACTCCTGTTATACACACACTATTTGTGCTGGGAAACTCAGTCCTGTTTTTCACACACTGTCAGTGCTGGGACACTCACTCCTGTTATACACACTGTCAGTGCTGGGACACTCAGTCCTGTTATACACACAGTGGCAGTGCTGGGGCACTCAGACCTGTTATGCACACTTTCAGTGCTGGGACACTCAGTCCTGTTATACACATACATTCTGTGCTGGGACACTCCGTCCCGTTCGACACACACTGTCAGTGCAGGGACACTCAGTCCTGTTATACACACTTTCAGTGCTGGGACACTCAGTCCTGTTATACACACAGTGTCAGTGCTGGGACACTCAGTCCTGTTATGCACACTTTCAGTGCTGGGACACTCAGTCCTGTTATCCACATACATTCTGTGCTGGGACACTCCGTCCCGTTCGACACACACTGTCAGTGCAGGGACACTCAGTCCTGTGATACACACTTTCAGTGCTGGGACACTCAGTCCTGTTATACACACAGTGTCAGTGCTGGGACACTCAGTCCTGTTTTACACACTGTCAGTGCTGGGACACTCAGTCCTGTTATACACACACTGTCAGTGCTGGGACACTCAGTCCTGTTTTACACACTGTCAGTGCTGGGACACTCAGTCCAGTTATACACACACTGTCAGTGCTGGGACACTCAGTCCTGTTATACACACACTGTCAGTGCTGGGACACTCAGTCCTGTTTTACACACAGTCAGTGCTGGGACACTCATTCCTGTTATATACACACTGTATGTGATGGGACAATCAGTCCTGTAAAACACACACTGTCAGTGCTGGGACACTCAGTCCTGTTATACACACACTGTCAGTGCTGGGACACTCACTCCTGTTTTACACAATGTCAGTGCGGGGCCACTCAGTCCTCACATACACACATGGTCAGTGCTGGGACACTCAGTCCTGTTACACACACACTGTCAGTGCTGAGAAACACAGTCCTGTTATACACACACTGTCTGTGCTGGGACAAGCAGTCCTGTTATGCACATTGTCAGTGCTGGGCACTCAGTCCTGTTATACATAATGTCAGTGCTGGGACACTCAGTGCTGTTATACACACACAGTCAGTGCTGGGACACTCAGTCCTCATATACACACTGTCAGTGCTGAGATACTGAGTCCTGTTATACACACACTGTCAGTGCCGGGACACTCAGCCCTGTTTAACACACACTGTCGGTGCAGGGAGACTCAGTCACGTTTTACACACTGTCAGTGCTGGGACACTCAGTGCTGTTATACACACACTGTCAGTGCAGGGACACTCAGTCCTGTTATACACACACTGTCGGTGCAGGGAGACTCAGTCACATTTTACACACTGTCAGTGTTGAGACACTGAGGCCTATTATACACACACAGTCAGTGCTGGGACACTGAGTCCTGTTATACACACTGTCAGTGCCGGTACACTCAGTCCTGTTAAACACACATTGTCAGTGCTGGGACACTCAGTCCTGTTATACACACACTGTTAGTGCTGGGACACTCAGTCCTGTTTTACACACTGTCAGTGCTGGGACACTCAGTCCTATTATAAACACTGTCATTGCTGAGACACTCAGTCCTCTTATACACACTATCAGTGCTGGGACACTCAGTCCTGCTTTACACACACTGTCAGTGCTGGGACACTCAGTCCTGTTATACACACACTGTCTGTGCTGGGACAATCAGTCCTGTAAAACACACACTGACAGTGCTGGGACACTCAGTCCTGTTATACATACGTTGTCAGTGATGGGACACTCAGTCCTGTTATACACACACTGTTCGTGCTGGGACACTCATCCTGTTTTTCACACACTGTCAGTGCAGGGACACTCAGTCCCGTTATACACACTGTCAGTGCTGGGACACTCAGTCCTGTTATACTCAATGTCAGTGATGGGTCACTCAGACTTGTTATACACACACTGTCGGTGCAGGGAGACTCAGTCACGTTTTGCACACTGTCAGTGCTGGGACACTCAGTGCTGTTAAACACAAACTGTCAGTGCTGGGACTCTCAGTCCTGTTGTACACACTGTCAGTGCTGGGACACTCAGTCCTGTTATAGACACACTGTCTGTGCTGGGACAATCAGTCCTGTAAAACACAAACTGTCAGTGCTGGGACTCTCAGTCCTGTTGTACACACAGTCAGTGCTGGGACACTCAGTCCTGTTATACACACAGTGTCAGTGCTGGGACACTCAGTCCTGTTGTGCACACTTTCAGCGCTGGGACACTCAGTCATGTTGAACACACACATTCTGTGCTGGGAAACTTGGTCCTGTTAGACACACACTGTCAGTGCTGGGACACTCAGTCCTGTTATGCACACACTGTCTGTGCTGGGACACTCAGTCCTGTAAAACACACATTGTCAGTGCCGGGACACTCAGTCCTGTTAAACACACATTGTCAGTGCTGGGACAGTCAGTCCCGTTATACACAAAGTCAGTCCTGGGACACTCAGTCCTGTTATACACACACTGTCAGTGCTGGGACACTCAGTCCTGTTTTTCACACACTGTCAGTGCTGGGACACTCAGTCCTGTTATACACACACTGTCAGTGCTGGGACACTCAGTCCTGTTATACACACATGGTCAGTGCTGGGACACTTTTTCCTGTTATACACACTGTCAGTGTTGGGACACTCGGTCCTGTTATACACACACTGTCTGTGCTGGGACAAGCAGTCCTGTTATGCACATTGTCAGGGCTGGGCACTCAGTCCTGTTATACACACACTGTTTGTGCTGGGAAATGCAGTCCAGTTTTTCACACACTGTCAGTGCTGGGACACTCACTCCTGATATACACACTGTCAGTGCCGGGACACTCAGTCCTGTTAAGCACACATTGTCAGTGCTGGGACACTCAGTCCTGTTATTTACAATGTCAGTGCTGGGTCACTCACTCCTGTTATACACACACTGTCAGTGCTGGGTCACTCACTCCTGTTATACACACACTGTCAGTGCTGGGACACTCAGTCATGTTATACACACACTGTCGGTGCAAGGAGACTCAGTCACGTTTTACACACTGTCAGTGCTGGGACACTCAGTGCTGTTATACACACACTGTCAGTGCTGGGACACTCAGTCCTGTTATACACACACTGTCGGTGCAGGGAGACTCAGTCACATTTTACACACTGTCAGTGTTGAGACACTGAGTCCTGTTATACACACTGTCAGTGCTGGGACACTCAGTCCTGTTTTTCACACACTGTCAGTGCTGGGAGACTCATTCCTGTTATACACACTGTCAGTGCCGGTAGACTCAGTCCTGTTAAACACACATTGTCAGTGCTGGGACACTCAGTCCTGTCATACACAATGTCAGTGCTGGGACACTCAGTCCTGTTATACACACACTGTTAGTGCTGGGACACTCAGTCCTGTTATACACACACTGTTAGTGCTGGGACACTCAGTCCTGCTTTACACACACTGTCGGTGCTGGGACACTCAGTCCTGTTATACACACACTGTCTGTGCTGGGACAATCAGTCCTGTAAAACACACACTGACAGTGCTGGGACACTCAGTCCTGTTATACATACGTTGTCAGTGATGGGACACTCAGTCCTGTTATGCACAATGTCAGTGCTGGGACACTCAGTCCTGTTATACACACACTGTTAGTGCTGGGACACTCATCCTGTTTTTCACACACTGTCAGTGCAGGGACACTCAGTCCTGTTATACACATATTGTCAGTGCTGGGACACTCAGTCCCGTTATACACACTGTCAGTGCTGGGACACTCAGTCCTGTTATACACAATGTCAGTGATGGGTCACTCAGACTTGTTATACACACGCTGTCGGTGCAGGGAGACTCAGTCACGTTTTACACACTGTCAGTGCTGGGACACTCAGTCCTGTTATACACACTGTCTGTGCTGGGACACTCAGTCCTGTTATACACACTGTCAGTGCTGGGACACTCAGTCCTGTTTTACACACTGTCAGTGCTGGGACACTCAGTCCTGTTATAAACACTGTCATTGCTGAGACACTCAGTCCTCTTATACACACTGTCAGTGCTGGGACACTCAGTCCTGTTATACTCAATGTCAGTGATGGGTCACTCAGACTTGTTATACACACACTGTCGGTGCAGGGAGACTCAGTCACGTTTTGCACACTGTCAGTGCTGGGACACTCAGTGCTGTTAAACACAAACTGTCAGTGCTGGGACTCTCAGTCCTGTTGTACACACTGTCAGTGCTGGGACACTCAGTCCTGTAAAACACAAACTGTCAGTGCTGGGACTCTCAGTCCTGTTGTACACACTGTCAGTGCTGGGACACTCAGTCCTGTTATACACACACTGTCTGTGCTGGGACAATCAGTCCTGTAAAACACAAACTGTCAGTGCTGGGACTCTCAGTCCTGTTGTACACACTGTCAGTGCTGGGACACTCAGTCCTGTTATACACACAGTGTCAGTGCAGGGACACTCACTCCTGTTGTGCACACTTTCAGCGCTGGGACACTCAGTCATGTTGAACACACACATTCTGTGCTGGGAAACTTGGTCCTGTTAGACACACACTGTCAGTGCTGGGACACTCAGTCCTGTTATGCACACACTGTCTGTGCTGGGACACTCAGTCCTGTAAAACACACATTGTCAGTGCCGGGACACTCAGTCCTGTTAAACACACATTGTCAGTGCTGGGACAGTCAGTCCCGTTATACACAAAGTCAGTCCTGGGACACTCAGTCCTGTTATACACACACTGTCAGTGCTGGGACACTCAGTCCTGTTTTTCACACACTGTCAGTGCTGGGACACTCAGTCCTGTTATACACACACTGTCAGTGCTGGGACACTCAGTCCTGTTATACACACATGGTCAGTGCTGGGACACTTTTTCCTGTTATACACACTGTCAGTGTTGGGACACTCGGTCCTGTTATACACACACTGTCTGTGCTGGGACAAGCAGTCCTGTTATGCACATTGTCAGGGCTGGGCACTCAGTCCTGTTATACACACACTGTTTGTGCTGGGAAATGCAGTCCAGTTTTTCACACACTGTCAGTGCTGGGACACTCACTCCTGATATACACACTGTCAGTGCCGGGACACTCAGTCCTGTTAAGCACACATTGTCAGTGCTGGGACACTCAGTCCTGTTATTTACAATGTCAGTGCTGGGTCACTCACTCCTGTTATACACACACTGTCAGTGCTGGGTCACTCACTCCTGTTATACACACACTGTCAGTGCTGGGACACTCAGTCATGTTATACACACACTGTCGGTGCAAGGAGACTCAGTCACGTTTTACACACTGTCAGTGCTGGGACACTCAGTGCTGTTATACACACACTGTCAGTGCTGGGACACTCAGTCCTGTTATACACACACTGTCGGTGCAGGGAGACTCAGTCACATTTTACACACTGTCAGTGTTGAGACACTGAGGCCTGTTATACACATACAGTCACTGCTGGGACACTGAGTCCTGTTATACACACTGTCAGTGCTGGGACACTCAGTCCTGTTTTTCACACACTGTCAGTGCTGGGAGACTCATTCCTGTTATACACACTGTCAGTGCCGGTAGACTCAGTCCTGTTAAACACACATTGTCAGTGCTGGGACACTCAGTCCTGTCATACACAATGTCAGTGCTGGGACACTCAGTCCTGTTATACACACACTGTTAGTGCTGGGACACTCAGTCCTGTTATACACACACTGTTAGTGCTGGGACACTCAGTCCTGCTTTACACACACTGTCGGTGCTGGGACACTCAGTCCTGTTATACACACACTGTCTGTGCTGGGACAATCAGTCCTGTAAAACACACACTGACAGTGCTGGGACACTCAGTCCCGTTATACACACTGTCAGTGCTGGGACACTCAGTCCTGTTATACACAATGTCAGTGATGGGTCACTCAGACTTGTTATACACACGCTGTCGGTGCAGGGAGACTCAGTCACGTTTTACACACTGTCAGTGCTGGGACACTCAGTCCTGTTATACACACTGTCAGTGCTGGGACACTCAGTCCTGTTATGCACACTGTCAGTGCTGGGACACTCAGTCCTGTTTTACACACTGTCAGTGCTGGGACACTCAGTCCTGTTATAAACACTGTCATTGCTGAGACACTCAGTCCTCTTATACACACTGTCAGTGCTGGGACACTCAGTCCTGCTTTACACACACTGTCAGTGCTGGGACACTCAGTCCTGTTATACACACACTGTCTGTGCTGGGACAATCAGTCCTGTAAAACACACACTGACAGTGCTGGGACACTCAGTCCTGTTATACATACGTTGTCAGTGATGGGACACTCAGTCCTGTTATGCACAATGTCAGTGCTGGGACACTCAGTCCTGTTATACACACACTGACAGTGATGGGACACTCAGTCCTGTTATGCACAATGTCAGTGCTGGGACACTCAGTCCTGTTATGCACACTGTTCGTGCTGGGACACTCATCCTGTTTTTCACACACTGTCAGTGCAGGGACACTCAGTCCTGTTATACACATATTGTCAGTGCTGGGACACTCAGTCCCGTTATACACACTGTCAGTGCTGGGACACTCAGTCCTGTTATACTCAATGTCAGTGATGGGTCACTCAGACTTGTTATACACACACTGTCGGTGCAGGGAGACTCAGTCACGTTTTACACACTGTCAGTGCTGGGACACTCAGTGCTGTTATACACAAACTGTCACTGCTGGGACTCTCAGTCCTGTTGTACGCACTGTCAGTGCTGGGACACTCAGTCCTGTAAAACACAAACTGTCAGTGCTGGGACTCTCAGTCCTGTTGTACACACTGTCAGTGCTGGGACACTCAGTCCTGTTATACACACACTGTCTGTGCTGGGACAATCAGTCCTGTAAAACACAAACTGTCAGTGCTGGGACTCTCAGTCCTGTTGTACACACTGTCAGTGCTGGGACACTCAGTCCTGTTATACACACAATGTCAGTGCTGGGACACTCAGTCCTGTTGTGCACACTTTCAGCGCTGGGACACTCAGTCATGTTGAACACACACATTCTGTGCTGGGAAACTTGGTCCTGTTAGACACACACTGTCAGTGCAGGGACACTCAGTCCTGTTATACACACTTTCCGTGCTGGGACACTCAGTCCTATAATACACACACACTGTCAGTGCTGGGACACTCAGTCCCGTTATACAAACTGTCAGTGCTGGGACACTCAGTCCTGTTATACACACACTGTCAGTGCTGGGACACTCATTCCTGTTTTACACACTGTCAGTGCTGGGACACTCAGTCCTGTTATGCACACACTGTCTGTGCTGGGACACTCAGTCCTGTAAAACACACATTGTCAGTGCCGGGACACTCAGTCGTGTTAAACACACATTGTCAGTGCTGGGACAGTCAGTCCCGTTATACACACTGTCAGTGCTGGGACACTCAGTCCTGTTATACACAAAGTCAGTCCTGGGACACTCAGTCCTGTTATACACACACTGTCAGTGCTGGGACACTCAGTCCTGTTTTTCACACACTGTCAGTGCTGGGACACTCAGTCCTGTTATACACACACTGTCAGTGCTGGGACACTCAGTCCTGTTATACACACACAGTCAGTGCTGGGACACTCAGTCCTCATATACACACATGGTCAGTGCTGGGACACTCTTTCCTGTTATACACACTGTCAGTGTTGGGACACTCGGTCCTGTTATACACACACTGTCTGTGCTGGGACAAGCAGTCCTGTTATGCACATTGTCAGTGCTGGGCACTCAGTCCTGTTATACACACACTGTTTGTGCTGGGAAACGCAGTCCAGTTTTTCACACACTGTCAGTGCTGGGACACTCACTCCTGTTATACACACTGTCAGTGCCGGGACACTCAGTCCTGTTAAGCACACATTGTCAGTGCTGGGACACTCAGTCCTGTTATTTACAATGTCAGTGCTGGGTCACTCAGTCCTGTTATACACACACTGTCAGTGCTGGGACACTCAGTCATGTTATACACACACTGTCGGTGCAAGGAGACTCAGTCACGTTTTACACACTGTCAGTGCTGGGACACTCAGTGCTGTTATACACACACTGTCAGTGCTGGGACACTCAGTCCTGTTATACACACACTGTCGGTGCAGGGAGACTCAGTCACATTTTACACACTGTCAGTGTTGAGACACTGAGGCCTGTTATACACACACAGTCACTGCTGGGTCACTGAGTCCTGTGAGACACACTGTCAGTGCTGGGACACTCAGTCCTGTTTTTCACACACTGTCAGTGCTGGGAGACTCATTCCTGTTATACACACTGTCAGTGCCGGCACACTCAGTCCTGTTAAACACACATTGTCAGTGCTGGGACACTCAGTCCTGTCATACACAATGTCAGTGCTGGGACACTCAGTCCTGTTATACACACACTGTTAGTGCTGGGACACTCAGTCCTGTTATACACACACTGTTAGTGCTGGGACACTCAGTCCTGTTTTACACACTGTCAGTGCTGGGACACTCAGTCCTGTTATAAACACTGTCATTGCTGAGACACTCAGTCCTCTGATACACACTATCAGTGCTGGGACACTCAGTCCTGCTTTACACACACTGTCGGTGCTGGGACACTCAGTCCTGTTATACACACACTGTCTGTGCTGGGACAATCAGTCCTGTAAAACACACACTGACAGTGCTGGGACACTCAGTCCTGTTATACATACGTTGTCAGTGATGGGACACTCAGTCCTGTTATGCACAATGTCAGTGCTGGGACACTCAGTCCTGTAAAACACACTGTGTGTGCTGGGACACTCATCCTGTTTTTCACACACTGTCAGTGCAGGGACACTCAGTCCTGTTATACACATATTGTCAGTGCTGGGACACTCAGTCCCGTTATACACACTGTCAGTGCTGGGACACTCAGTCCTGTTATACACAATGTCAGTGATGGGTCACTCAGACTTGTTATACACACACTGTCGGTGCAGGGAGACTCAGTGCTGTTATACACAAACTGTCAGTGCTGGGACTCTCAGTCCTGTTGTACACACTGTCAGTGCTGGGACACTCAGTCATGTTTTACACACTGTCAGTGCTGGGACACTCAGTCCTGTTAAACACACTGTCAGTGCTGGGACACTCAGTCCTGTGATACACACACTGTTAGTGCTGGGACACTCAGTCCTGTTTTTCACACACTGTCAGTGCAGGGACACTCAGTCCCGTTATCCACACTGTCAGTGCCGGGACACTCAGTCCTGTCAAACACACATTGTCAGTGCTGGGACACTCAGTCCTGTTGTACACACTGTCAGTGCTGGGACACTCAGTCCTGTTGTACACACTGTCAGTGCTGGGACACTCAGTCCTGTTATACACACACTGTTAGTGCTGGGACACTCATCCTGTTTTTCACACACTGTCAGTGCAGGGACACTCAGTCCTGTTATACACATATTGTCAGTGCTGGGACACTCAGTCCCGTTATACACACTGTCAGTGCTGGGACACTCAGTCCTGTTATACACAATGTCAGTGATGGGTCACTCAGACTTGTTATACACACGCTGTCGGTGCAGGGAGACTCAGTCACGTTTTACACACTGTCAGTGCTGGGACACTCAGTCCTGTTATACACACTGTCAGTGCTGGGACACTCAGTCCTGTTATGCACACTGTCAGTGCTGGGACACTCAGTCCTGTTTTACACACTGTCAGTGCTGGGACACTCAGTCCTGTTATAAACACTGTCATTGCTGAGACACTCAGTCCTCTTATACACACTGTCAGTGCTGGGACACTCAGTCCTGCTTTACACACACTGTCAGTGCTGGGACACTCAGTCCTGTTATACACACACTGTCTGTGCTGGGACAATCAGTCCTGTAAAACACACACTGACAGTGCTGGGACACTCAGTCCTGTTATACATACGTTGTCAGTGATGGGACACTCAGTCCTGTTATGCACAATGTCAGTGCTGGGACACTCAGTCCTGTTATACACACACTGACAGTGATGGGACACTCAGTCCTGTTATGCACAATGTCAGTGCTGGGACACTCAGTCCTGTTATGCACACTGTTCGTGCTGGGACACTCATCCTGTTTTTCACACACTGTCAGTGCAGGGACACTCAGTCCTGTTATACACATATTGTCAGTGCTGGGACACTCAGTCCCGTTATACACACTGTCAGTGCTGGGACACTCAGTCCTGTTATACTCAATGTCAGTGATGGGTCACTCAGACTTGTTATACACACACTGTCGGTGCAGGGAGACTCAGTCACGTTTTACACACTGTCAGTGCTGGGACACTCAGTGCTGTTATACACAAACTGTCACTGCTGGGACTCTCAGTCCTGTTGTACGCACTGTCAGTGCTGGGACACTCAGTCCTGTAAAACACAAACTGTCAGTGCTGGGACTCTCAGTCCTGTTGTACACACTGTCAGTGCTGGGACACTCAGTCCTGTTATACACACACTGTCTGTGCTGGGACAATCAGTCCTGTAAAACACAAACTGTCAGTGCTGGGACTCTCAGTCCTGTTGTACACACTGTCAGTGCTGGGACACTCAGTCCTGTTATACACACAATGTCAGTGCTGGGACACTCAGTCCTGTTGTGCACACTTTCAGCGCTGGGACACTCAGTCATGTTGAACACACACATTCTGTGCTGGGAAACTTGGTCCTGTTAGACACACACTGTCAGTGCAGGGACACTCAGTCCTGTTATACACACTTTCCGTGCTGGGACACTCAGTCCTATAATACACACACACTGTCAGTGCTGGGACACTCAGTCCCGTTATACAAACTGTCAGTGCTGGGACACTCAGTCCTGTTATACACACACTGTCAGTGCTGGGACACTCATTCCTGTTTTACACACTGTCAGTGCTGGGACACTCAGTCCTGTTATGCACACACTGTCTGTGCTGGGACACTCAGTCCTGTAAAACACACATTGTCAGTGCCGGGACACTCAGTCGTGTTAAACACACATTGTCAGTGCTGGGACAGTCAGTCCCGTTATACACACTGTCAGTGCTGGGACACTCAGTCCTGTTATACACAAAGTCAGTCCTGGGACACTCAGTCCTGTTATACACACACTGTCAGTGCTGGGACACTCAGTCCTGTTTTTCACACACTGTCAGTGCTGGGACACTCAGTCCTGTTATACACACACTGTCAGTGCTGGGACACTCAGTCCTGTTATACACACACAGTCAGTGCTGGGACACTCAGTCCTCATATACACACATGGTCAGTGCTGGGACACTCTTTCCTGTTATACACACTGTCAGTGTTGGGACACTCGGTCCTGTTATACACACACTGTCTGTGCTGGGACAAGCAGTCCTGTTATGCACATTGTCAGTGCTGGGCACTCAGTCCTGTTATACACACACTGTTTGTGCTGGGAAACGCAGTCCAGTTTTTCACACACTGTCAGTGCTGGGACACTCACTCCTGTTATACACACTGTCAGTGCCGGGACACTCAGTCCTGTTAAGCACACATTGTCAGTGCTGGGACACTCAGTCCTGTTATTTACAATGTCAGTGCTGGGTCACTCAGTCCTGTTATACACACACTGTCAGTGCTGGGACACTCAGTCATGTTATACACACACTGTCGGTGCAAGGAGACTCAGTCACGTTTTACACACTGTCAGTGCTGGGACACTCAGTGCTGTTATACACACACTGTCAGTGCTGGGACACTCAGTCCTGTTATACACACACTGTCGGTGCAGGGAGACTCAGTCACATTTTACACACTGTCAGTGTTGAGACACTGAGGCCTGTTATACACACACAGTCACTGCTGGGTCACTGAGTCCTGTGAGACACACTGTCAGTGCTGGGACACTCAGTCCTGTTTTTCACACACTGTCAGTGCTGGGAGACTCATTCCTGTTATACACACTGTCAGTGCCGGCACACTCAGTCCTGTTAAACACACATTGTCAGTGCTGGGACACTCAGTCCTGTCATACACAATGTCAGTGCTGGGACACTCAGTCCTGTTATACACACACTGTTAGTGCTGGGACACTCAGTCCTGTTATACACACACTGTTAGTGCTGGGACACTCAGTCCTGTTTTACACACTGTCAGTGCTGGGACACTCAGTCCTGTTATAAACACTGTCATTGCTGAGACACTCAGTCCTCTGATACACACTATCAGTGCTGGGACACTCAGTCCTGCTTTACACACACTGTCGGTGCTGGGACACTCAGTCCTGTTATACACACACTGTCTGTGCTGGGACAATCAGTCCTGTAAAACACACACTGACAGTGCTGGGACACTCAGTCCTGTTATACATACGTTGTCAGTGATGGGACACTCAGTCCTGTTATGCACAATGTCAGTGCTGGGACACTCAGTCCTGTAAAACACACTGTGTGTGCTGGGACACTCATCCTGTTTTTCACACACTGTCAGTGCAGGGACACTCAGTCCTGTTATACACATATTGTCAGTGCTGGGACACTCAGTCCCGTTATACACACTGTCAGTGCTGGGACACTCAGTCCTGTTATACACAATGTCAGTGATGGGTCACTCAGACTTGTTATACACACACTGTCGGTGCAGGGAGACTCAGTGCTGTTATACACAAACTGTCAGTGCTGGGACTCTCAGTCCTGTTGTACACACTGTCAGTGCTGGGACACTCAGTCATGTTTTACACACTGTCAGTGCTGGGACACTCAGTCCTGTTAAACACACTGTCAGTGCTGGGACACTCAGTCCTGTGATACACACACTGTTAGTGCTGGGACACTCAGTCCTGTTTTTCACACACTGTCAGTGCAGGGACACTCAGTCCCGTTATCCACACTGTCAGTGCCGGGACACTCAGTCCTGTCAAACACACATTGTCAGTGCTGGGACACTCAGTCCTGTTGTACACACTGTCAGTGCTGGGACACTCAGTCCTGTTGTACACACTGTCAGTGCTGGGACACTCAGTCCTGTTATACACACACTGTTAGTGCTGGGACACTCATCCTGTTTTTCACACACTGTCAGTGCAGGGACACTCAGTCCTGTTATACACATATTGTCAGTGCTGGGACACTCAGTCCCGTTATACACACTGTCAGTGCTGGGACACTCAGTCCTGTTATACACAATGTCAGTGATGGGTCACTCAGACTTGTTATACACACGCTGTCGGTGCAGGGAGACTCAGTCACGTTTTACACACTGTCAGTGCTGGGACACTCAGTCCTGTTATACACACTGTCAGTGCTGGGACACTCAGTCCTGTTATACACACTGTCAGTGCTGGGACACTCAGTCCTGTTTTACACACTGTCAGTGCTGGGACACTCAGTCCTGTTATAAACACTGTCATTGCTGAGACACTCAGTCCTCTTATACACACTATCAGTGCTGGGACACTCAGTCCTGCTTTACACACACTGTCAGTGCTGGGACACTCAGTCCTGTTATACACACACTGTCTGTGCTGGGACAATCAGTCCTGTTATACACACACTGTCAGTGCTGGGACACTCATTCCTGTTTTACACACTGTCAGTGCTGGGACACTCAGTCCTGTTATGCACACACTGTCTGTGCTGGGACACTCAGTCCTGTAAAACACACATTGTCAGTGCCGGGACACTCAGTCGTGTTAAACACACATTGTCAGTGCTGGGACAGTCAGTCCCGTTATACACACTGTCAGTGCTGGGACACTCAGTCCTGTTATACACAAAGTCAGTCCTGGGACACTCAGTCCTGTTATACACACACTGTCAGTGCTGGGACACTCAGTCCTGTTATACACAAAGTCAGTCCTGGGACACTCAGTCCTGTTATACACACACTGTCAGTGCTGGGACACTCAGTCCTGTTTTTCACACACTGTCAGTGCTGGGACACTCAGTCCTGTTATACACACACTGTCAGTGCTGGGACACTCAGTCCTGTTATACACACACAGTCAGTGCTGGGACACTCAGTCCTCATATACACACATGGTCAGTGCTGGGACACTCTTTCCTGTTATACACACTGTCAGTGTTGGGACACTCGGTCCTGTTATACACACACTGTCTGTGCTGGGACAAGCAGTCCTGTTATGCACATTGTCAGTGCTGGGCACTCAGTCCTGTTATACACACACTGTTTGTGCTGGGAAACGCAGTCCAGTTTTTCACACACTGTCAGTGCTGGGACACTCACTCCTGTTATACACACTGTCAGTGCCGGGACACTCAGTCCTGTTAAGCACACATTGTCAGTGCTGGGACACTCAGTCCTGTTATTTACAATGTCAGTGCTGGGTCACTCAGTCCTGTTATACACACACTGTCAGTGCTGGGACACTCAGTCATGTTATACACACACTGTCGGTGCAAGGAGACTCAGTCACGTTTTACACACTGTCAGTGCTGGGACACTCAGTGCTGTTATACACACACTGTCAGTGCTGGGACACTCAGTCCTGTTATACACACACTGTCGGTGCAGGGAGACTCAGTCACATTTTACACACTGTCAGTGTTGAGACACTGAGGCCTGTTATACACACACAGTCACTGCTGGGTCACTGAGTCCTGTGAGACACACTGTCAGTGCTGGGACACTCAGTCCTGTTTTTCACACACTGTCAGTGCTGGGAGACTCATTCCTGTTATACACACTGTCAGTGCCGGCACACTCAGTCCTGTTAAACACACATTGTCAGTGCTGGGACACTCAGTCCTGTCATACACAATGTCAGTGCTGGGACACTCAGTCCTGTTATACACACACTGTTAGTGCTGGGACACTCAGTCCTGTTATACACACACTGTTAGTGCTGGGACACTCAGTCCTGTTTTACACACTGTCAGTGCTGGGACACTCAGTCCTGTTATAAACACTGTCATTGCTGAGACACTCAGTCCTCTGATACACACTATCAGTGCTGGGACACTCAGTCCTGCTTTACACACACTGTCGGTGCTGGGACACTCAGTCCTGTTATACACACACTGTCTGTGCTGGGACAATCAGTCCTGTAAAACACACACTGACAGTGCTGGGACACTCAGTCCTGTTATACATACGTTGTCAGTGATGGGACACTCAGTCCTGTTATGCACAATGTCAGTGCTGGGACACTCAGTCCTGTTATACACACACTGTTAGTGCTGGGACACTCATCCTGTTTTTCACACACTGTCAGTGCAGGGACACTCAGTCCCGTTATCCACACTGTCAGTGCCGGGACACTCAGTCCTGTCAAACACACATTGTCAGTGCTGGGACACTCAGTCCTGTTGTACACACTGTCAGTGCTGGGACACTCAGTCCTGTTGTACACACTGTCAGTGCTGGGACACTCAGTCCTGTTATACACACACTGTTAGTGCTGGGACACTCATCCTGTTTTTCACACACTGTCAGTGCAGGGACACTCAGTCCTGTTATACACATATTGTCAGTGCTGGGACACTCAGTCCCGTTATACACACTGTCAGTGCTGGGACACTCAGTCCTGTTATACACAATGTCAGTGATGGGTCACTCAGACTTGTTATACACACGCTGTCGGTGCAGGGAGACTCAGTCACGTTTTACACACTGTCAGTGCTGGGACACTCAGTCCTGTTATACACACTGTCAGTGCTGGGACACTCAGTCCTGTTATACACACTGTCAGTGCTGGGACACTCAGTCCTGTTTTACACACTGTCAGTGCTGGGACACTCAGTCCTGTTATAAACACTGTCATTGCTGAGACACTCAGTCCTCTTATACACACTATCAGTGCTGGGACACTCAGTCCTGCTTTACACACACTGTCAGTGCTGGGACACTCAGTCCTGTTATACACACACTGTCTGTGCTGGGACAATCAGTCCTGTTATACACACACTGTCAGTGCTGGGACACTCATTCCTGTTTTACACACTGTCAGTGCTGGGACACTCAGTCCTGTTATGCACACACTGTCTGTGCTGGGACACTCAGTCCTGTAAAACACACATTGTCAGTGCCGGGACACTCAGTCGTGTTAAACACACATTGTCAGTGCTGGGACAGTCAGTCCCGTTATACACACTGTCAGTGCTGGGACACTCAGTCCTGTTATACACAAAGTCAGTCCTGGGACACTCAGTCCTGTTATACACACACTGTCAGTGCTGGGACACTCAGTCCTGTTTTTCACACACTGTCAGTGCTGGGACACTCAGTCCTGTTATACACACACTGTCAGTGCTGGGACACTCAGTCCTGTTATACACACACAGTCAGTGCTGGGACACTCAGTCCTCATATACACACATGGTCAGTGCTGGGACACTCTTTCCTGTTATACACACTGTCAGTGTTGGGACACTCGGTCCTGTTATACACACACTGTCTGTGCTGGGACAAGCAGTCCTGTTATGCACATTGTCAGTGCTGGGCACTCAGTCCTGTTATACACACACTGTTTGTGCTGGGAAACGCAGTCCAGTTTTTCACACACTGTCAGTGCTGGGACACTCACTCCTGTTATACACACTGTCAGTGCCGGGACACTCAGTCCTGTTAAGCACACATTGTCAGTGCTGGGACACTCAGTCCTGTTATTTACAATGTCAGTGCTGGGTCACTCAGTCCTGTTATACACACACTGTCAGTGCTGGGACACTCAGTCATGTTATACACACACTGTCGGTGCAAGGAGACTCAGTCACGTTTTACACACTGTCAGTGCTGGGACACTCAGTGCTGTTATACACACACTGTCAGTGCTGGGACACTCAGTCCTGTTATACACACACTGTCGGTGCAGGGAGACTCAGTCACATTTTACACACTGTCAGTGTTGAGACACTGAGGCCTGTTATACACACACAGTCACTGCTGGGTCACTGAGTCCTGTGAGACACACTGTCAGTGCTGGGACACTCAGTCCTGTTTTTCACACACTGTCAGTGCTGGGAGACTCATTCCTGTTATACACACTGTCAGTGCCGGCACACTCAGTCCTGTTAAACACACATTGTCAGTGCTGGGACACTCAGTCCTGTCATACACAATGTCAGTGCTGGGACACTCAGTCCTGTTATACACACACTGTTAGTGCTGGGACACTCAGTCCTGTTATACACACACTGTTAGTGCTGGGACACTCAGTCCTGTTTTACACACTGTCAGTGCTGGGACACTCAGTCCTGTTATAAACACTGTCATTGCTGAGACACTCAGTCCTCTGATACACACTATCAGTGCTGGGACACTCAGTCCTGCTTTACACACACTGTCGGTGCTGGGACACTCAGTCCTGTTATACACACACTGTCTGTGCTGGGACAATCAGTCCTGTAAAACACACACTGACAGTGCTGGGACACTCAGTCCTGTTATACATACGTTGTCAGTGATGGGACACTCAGTCCTGTTATGCACAATGTCAGTGCTGGGACACTCAGTCCTGTAAAACACACTGTGTGTGCTGGGACACTCATCCTGTTTTTCACACACTGTCAGTGCAGGGACACTCAGTCCTGTTATACACATATTGTCAGTGCTGGGACACTCAGTCCCGTTATACACACTGTCAGTGCTGGGACACTCAGTCCTGTTATACACAATGTCAGTGATGGGTCACTCAGACTTGTTATACACACACTGTCGGTGCAGGGAGACTCAGTGCTGTTATACACAAACTGTCAGTGCTGGGACTCTCAGTCCTGTTGTACACACTGTCAGTGCTGGGACACTCAGTCATGTTTTACACACTGTCAGTGCTGGGACACTCAGTCCTGTTAAACACACTGTCAGTGCTGGGACACTCAGTCCTGTGATACACACACTGTTAGTGCTGGGACACTCAGTCCTGTTTTTCACACACTGTCAGTGCAGGGACACTCAGTCCCGTTATCCACACTGTCAGTGCCGGGACACTCAGTCCTGTCAAACACACATTGTCAGTGCTGGGACACTCAGTCCTGTTGTACACACTGTCAGTGCTGGGACACTCAGTCCTGTTATACACACACTGTTAGTGCTGGGACACTCATCCTGTTTTTCACACACTGTCAGTGCAGGGACACTCAGTCCTGTTATACACATATTGTCAGTGCTGGGACACTCAGTCCCATTATACACACTGTCAGTGCTGGGACACTCAGTCCTGTTATACACAATGTCAGTGATGGGTCACTCAGACTTGTTATACACACGCTGTCGGTGCAGGGAGACTCAGTCCTGTTATGCACATTGTCAGTGCTGGGCACTCAGTCCTGTTATACACACTGTCAGTGCTGGGACACTCAGTCCTGTTATACACACTGTCAGTGCTGGGACACTCAGTCCTGTTTTACACACTGTCAGTGCTGGGACACTCAGTGCTGTTATACACAAACTGTCACTGCTGGGACTCTCAGTCCTGTTGTACGCACTGTCAGTGCTGGGACACTCAGTCCTGTAAAACACAAACTGTCAGTGCTGGGACTCTCAGTCCTGTTGTACACACTGTCAGTGCTGGGACACTCAGTCCTGTTATACACACACTGTCTGTGCTGGGACAATCAGTCCTGTAAAACACAAACTGTCAGTGCTGGGACTCTCAGTCCTGTTGTACACACTGTCAGTGCTGGGACACTCAGTCCTGTTATACACACAGTGTCAGTGCTGGGACACTCAGTCCTGTTGTGCACACTTTCAGCGCTGGGACACTCAGTCATGTTGAACACACACATTCTGTGCTGGGAAACTTGGTCCTGTTAGACACACACTGTCAGTGCAGGGACACTCAGTCCTGTTATACACACTTTCCGTGCTGGGACACTCAGTCCTATAATACACACACACTGTCAGTGCTGGGACACTCAGTCCCGTTATACAAACTGTCAGTGCTGGGACACTCAGTCCTGTTATACACACACTGTCAGTGCTGGGACACTCATTCCTGTTTTACACACTGTCAGTGCTGGGACACTCAGTCCTGTTATGCACACACTGTCTGTGCTGGGACACTCAGTCCTGTAAAACACACATTGTCAGTGCCGGGACACTCAGTCGTGTTAAACACACATTGTCAGTGCTGGGACAGTCAGTCCCGTTATACACACTGTCAGTGCTGGGACACTCAGTCCTGTTATACACAAAGTCAGTCCTGGGACACTCAGTCCTGTTATACACACACTGTCAGTGCTGGGACACTCAGTCCTGTTTTTCACACACTGTCAGTGCTGGGACACTCAGTCCTGTTATACACACACTGTCAGTGCTGGGACACTCAGTCCTGTTATACACACACAGTCAGTGCTGGGACACTCAGTCCTCATATACACACATGGTCAGTGCTGGGACACTCTTTCCTGTTATACACATTGTCAGTGTTGGGACACTCGGTCCTGTTATACACACACTGTCTGTGCTGGGACAAGCAGTCCTGTTATGCACATTGTCAGTGCTGGGCACTCAGTCCTGTTATACACACACTGTTTGTGCTGGGAAACGCAGTCCAGTTTTTCACACACTGTCAGTGCTGGGACACTCACTCCTGTTATACACACTGTCAGTGCCGGGACACTCAGTCCTGTTAAGCACACACTGTCAGTGCTGGGACACTCACTCCTGTTATACACACTGTCAGTGCCGGGACACTCAGTCCTGTTAAGCACACATTGTCAGTGCTGGGACACTCAGTCCTGTTATTTACAATGTCAGTGCTGGGTCACTCAGTCCTGTTATACACACACTGTCAGTGCTGGGACACTCAGTCATGTTATACACACACTGTCGGTGCAAGGAGACTCAGTCACGTTTTACACACTGTCAGTGCTGGGACACTCAGTGCTGTTATACACACACTGTCAGTGCTGGGACACTCAGTCCTGTTATACACACACTGTCGGTGCAGGGAGACTCAGTCACATTTTACACACTGTCAGTGTTGAGACACTGAGGCCTGTTATACACACACAGTCACTGCTGGGTCACTGAGTCCTGTGAGACACACTGTCAGTGCTGGGACACTCAGTCCTGTTTTTCACACACTGTCAGTGCTGGGAGACTCATTCCTGTTATACACACTCTCAGTGCCGGCACACTCAGTCCTGTTAAACACACATTGTCAGTGCTGGGACTCTCAGTCCTGTTGTACACACTGTCAGTGCTGGGACACTCAGTCATGTTTTACACACTGTCAGTGCTGGGACACTCAGTCCTGTTAAACACACTGTCAGTGCTGGGACACTCAGTCCTGTGATACACACACTGTTAGTGCTGGGACACTCAGTCCTGTTTTTCACACACTGTCAGTGCAGGGACACTCAGTCCCGTTATCCACACTGTCAGTGCCGGGACACTCAGTCCTGTCAAACACACATTGTCAGTGCTGGGACACTCAGTCCTGTTGTACACACTGTCAGTGCTGGGACACTCAGTCCTGTTATACACACACTGTTAGTGCTGGGACACTCATCCTGTTTTTCACACACTGTCAGTGCAGGGACACTCAGTCCTGTTATACACATATTGTCAGTGCTGGGACACTCAGTCCCATTATACACACTGTCAGTGCTGGGACACTCAGTCCTGTTATACACAATGTCAGTGATGGGTCACTCAGACTTGTTATACACACGCTGTCGGTGCAGGGAGACTCAGTCCTGTTATGCACATTGTCAGTGCTGGGCACTCAGTCCTGTTATACACACTGTCAGTGCTGGGACACTCAGTCCTGTTATACACACTGTCAGTGCTGGGACACTCAGTCCTGTTTTACACACTGTCAGTGCTGGGACACTCAGTGCTGTTATACACAAACTGTCACTGCTGGGACTCTCAGTCCTGTTGTACGCACTGTCAGTGCTGGGACACTCAGTCCTGTAAAACACAAACTGTCAGTGCTGGGACTCTCAGTCCTGTTGTACACACTGTCAGTGCTGGGACACTCAGTCCTGTTATACACACACTGTCTGTGCTGGGACAATCAGTCCTGTAAAACACAAACTGTCAGTGCTGGGACTCTCAGTCCTGTTGTACACACTGTCAGTGCTGGGACACTCAGTCCTGTTATACACACAGTGTCAGTGCTGGGACACTCAGTCCTGTTGTGCACACTTTCAGCGCTGGGACACTCAGTCATGTTGAACACACACATTCTGTGCTGGGAAACTTGGTCCTGTTAGACACACACTGTCAGTGCAGGGACACTCAGTCCTGTTATACACACTTTCCGTGCTGGGACACTCAGTCCTATAATACACACACACTGTCAGTGCTGGGACACTCAGTCCCGTTATACAAACTGTCAGTGCTGGGACACTCAGTCCTGTTATACACACACTGTCAGTGCTGGGACACTCATTCCTGTTTTACACATTGTCAGTGCTGGGACACTCAGTCCTGTTATGCACACACTGTCTGTGCTGGGACACTCAGTCCTGTAAAACACACATTGTCAGTGCCGGGACACTCAGTCGTGTTAAACACACATTGTCAGTGCTGGGACAGTCAGTCCCGTTATACACACTGTCAGTGCTGGGACACTCAGTCCTGTTATACACAAAGTCAGTCCTGGGACACTCAGTCCTGTTATACACACACTGTCAGTCCTGGGACACTCAGTCCTGTAAAACACACATTGTCAGTGCCGGGACACTCAGTCGTGTTAAACACACATTGTCAGTGCTGGGACAGTCAGTCTCGTTATACACACTGTCAGTGCTGGGACACTCAGTCCTGTTATACACAAAGTCAGTCCTGGGACACTCAGTCCTGTTATACACACACTGTCAGTGCTGGGACACTCAGTCCTGTTATACACAAAGTCAGTCCTGGGACACTCAGTCCTGTTATACACACACTGTCAGTGCTGGGACACTCAGTCCTGTTTTTCACACACTGTCAGTGCTGGGACACTCAGTCCTGTTATACACACACTGTCAGTGCTGGGACACTCAGTCCTGTTATACACACACAGTCAGTGCTGGGACACTCAGTCCTCATATACACACATGGTCAGTGCTGGGACACTCTTTCCTGTTATACACACTGTCAGTGTTGGGACACTCGGTCCTGTTATACACACACTGTCTGTGCTGGGACAAGCAGTCCTGTTATGCACATTGTCAGTGCTGGGCACTCAGTCCTGTTATACACACACTGTTTGTGCTGGGAAACGCAGTCCAGTTTTTCACACACTGTCAGTGCTGGGACACTCACTCCTGTTATACACACTGTCAGTGCCGGGACACTCAGTCCTGTTAAGCACACATTGTCAGTGCTGGGACACTCAGTCCTGTTATTTACAATGTCAGTGCTGGGTCACTCAGTCCTGTTATACACACACTGTCAGTGCTGGGACACTCAGTCATGTTATACACACACTGTCGGTGCAAGGAGACTCAGTCACGTTTTACACACTGTCAGTGCTGGGACACTCAGTGCTGTTATACACACACTGTCAGTGTTGAGACACTGAGGCCTGTTATACACACACAGTCACTGCTGGGTCACTGAGTCCTGTGAGACACACTGTCAGTGCTGGGACACTCAGTCCTGTTTTTCACACACTGTCAGTGCTGGGAGACTCATTCCTGTTATACACACTGTCAGTGCCGGCACACTCAGTCCTGTTAAACACACATTGTCAGTGCTGGGACACTCAGTCCTGTCATACACAATGTCAGTGCTGGGACACTCAGTCCTGTTATACACACACTGTTAGTGCTGGGACACTCAGTCCTGTTATACACACACTGTTAGTGCTGGGACACTCAGTCCTGTTTTACACACTGTCAGTGCTGGGACACTCAGTCCTGTTATAAACACTGTCATTGCTGAGACACTCAGTCCTCTGATACACACTATCAGTGCTGGGACACTCAGTCCTGCTTTACACACACTGTCGGTGCTGGGACACTCAGTCCTGTTATACACACACTGTCTGTGCTGGGACAATCAGTCCTGTAAAACACACACTGACAGTGCTGGGACACTCAGTCCTGTTATACATACGTTGTCAGTGATGGGACACTCAGTCCTGTTATGCACAATGTCAGTGCTGGGACACTCAGTCCTGTAAAACACACTGTGTGTGCTGGGACACTCATCCTGTTTTTCACACACTGTCAGTGCAGGGACACTCAGTCCTGTTATACACATATTGTCAGTGCTGGGACACTCAGTCCCGTTATACACACTGTCAGTGCTGGGACACTCAGTCCTGTTATACACAATGTCAGTGATGGGTCACTCAGACTTGTTATACACACACTGTCGGTGCAGGGAGACTCAGTGCTGTTATACACAAACTGTCAGTGCTGGGACTCTCAGTCCTGTTTTACACACTGTCAGTGCTGGGACACTCAGTCCTGTTAAACACACTGTCAGTGCTGGGACACTCAGTCCTGTGATACACACACTGTTAGTGCTGGGACACTCAGTCCTGTTTTTCACACACTGTCAGTGCAGGGACACTCAGTCCCGTTATCCACACTGTCAGTGCCGGGACACTCAGTCCTGTCAAACACACATTGTCAGTGCTGGGACACTCAGTCCTGTTGTACACACTGTCAGTGCTGGGACACTCAGTCCTCATATACACACATGGTCAGTGCTGGGACACTCTTTCCTGTTATACACATTGTCAGTGTTGGGACACTCGGTCCTGTTATACACACACTGTCTGTGCTGGGACAAGCAGTCCTGTTATGCACATTGTCAGTGCTGGGCACTCAGTCCTGTTATACACACACTGTTTGTGCTGGGAAACGCAGTCCAGTTTTTCACACACTGTCAGTGCTGGGACACTCACTCCTGTTATACACACTGTCAGTGCCGGGACACTCAGTCCTGTTAAGCACACACTGTCAGTGCTGGGACACTCACTCCTGTTATACACACTGTCAGTGCCGGGACACTCAGTCCTGTTAAGCACACATTGTCAGTGCTGGGACACTCAGTCCTGTTATTTACAATGTCAGTGCTGGGTCACTCAGTCCTGTTATACACACACTGTCAGTGCTGGGACACTCAGTCATGTTATACACACACTGTCGGTGCAAGGAGACTCAGTCACGTTTTACACACTGTCAGTGCTGGGACACTCAGTGCTGTTATACACACACTGTCAGTGCTGGGACACTCAGTCCTGTTATACACACACTGTCGGTGCAGGGAGACTCAGTCACATTTTACACACTGTCAGTGTTGAGACACTGAGGCCTGTTATACACACACAGTCACTGCTGGGTCACTGAGTCCTGTGAGACACACTGTCAGTGCTGGGACACTCAGTCCTGTTTTTCACACACTGTCAGTGCTGGGAGACTCATTCCTGTTATACACACTCTCAGTGCCGGCACACTCAGTCCTGTTAAACACACATTGTCAGTGCTGGGACTCTCAGTCCTGTTGTACACACTGTCAGTGCTGGGACACTCAGTCATGTTTTACACACTGTCAGTGCTGGGACACTCAGTCCTGTTAAACACACTGTCAGTGCTGGGACACTCAGTCCTGTGATACACACACTGTTAGTGCTGGGACACTCAGTCCTGTTTTTCACACACTGTCAGTGCAGGGACACTCAGTCCCGTTATCCACACTGTCAGTGCCGGGACACTCAGTCCTGTCAAACACACATTGTCAGTGCTGGGACACTCAGTCCTGTTGTACACACTGTCAGTGCTGGGACACTCAGTCCTGTTATACACACACTGTTAGTGCTGGGACACTCATCCTGTTTTTCACACACTGTCAGTGCAGGGACACTCAGTCCTGTTATACACATATTGTCAGTGCTGGGACACTCAGTCCCATTATACACACTGTCAGTGCTGGGACACTCAGTCCTGTTATACACAATGTCAGTGATGGGTCACTCAGACTTGTTATACACACGCTGTCGGTGCAGGGAGACTCAGTCCTGTTATGCACATTGTCAGTGCTGGGCACTCAGTCCTGTTATACACACTGTCAGTGCTGGGACACTCAGTCCTGTTATACACACTGTCAGTGCTGGGACACTCAGTCCTGTTTTACACACTGTCAGTGCTGGGACACTCAGTGCTGTTATACACAAACTGTCACTGCTGGGACTCTCAGTCCTGTTGTACGCACTGTCAGTGCTGGGACACTCAGTCCTGTAAAACACAAACTGTCAGTGCTGGGACTCTCAGTCCTGTTGTACACACTGTCAGTGCTGGGACACTCAGTCCTGTTATACACACACTGTCTGTGCTGGGACAATCAGTCCTGTAAAACACAAACTGTCAGTGCTGGGACTCTCAGTCCTGTTGTACACACTGTCAGTGCTGGGACACTCAGTCCTGTTATACACACAGTGTCAGTGCTGGGACACTCAGTCCTGTTGTGCACACTTTCAGCGCTGGGACACTCAGTCATGTTGAACACACACATTCTGTGCTGGGAAACTTGGTCCTGTTAGACACACACTGTCAGTGCAGGGACACTCAGTCCTGTTATACACACTTTCCGTGCTGGGACACTCAGTCCTATAATACACACACACTGTCAGTGCTGGGACACTCAGTCCCGTTATACAAACTGTCAGTGCTGGGACACTCAGTCCTGTTATACACACACTGTCAGTGCTGGGACACTCATTCCTGTTTTACACACTGTCAGTGCTGGGACACTCAGTCCTGTTATGCACACACTGTCTGTGCTGGGACACTCAGTCCTGTAAAACACACATTGTCAGTGCCGGGACACTCAGTCGTGTTAAACACACATTGTCAGTGCTGGGACAGTCAGTCCCGTTATACACACTGTCAGTGCTGGGACACTCAGTCCTGTTATACACAAAGTCAGTCCTGGGACACTCAGTCCTGTTATACACACACTGTCAGTCCTGGGACACTCAGTCCTGTAAAACACACATTGTCAGTGCCGGGACACTCAGTCGTGTTAAACACACATTGTCAGTGCTGGGACAGTCAGTCACATTTTACACACTGTCAGTGTTGAGACACTGAGGCCTGTTATACACACACAGTCACTGCTGGGTCACTGAGTCCTGTGAGACACACTGTCAGTGCTGGGACACTCAGTCCTGTTTTTCACACACTGTCAGTGCTGGGAGACTCATTCCTGTTATACACACTCTCAGTGCCGGCACACTCAGTCCTGTTAAACACACATTGTCAGTGCTGGGACTCTCAGTCCTGTTGTACACACTGTCAGTGCTGGGACACTCAGTCATGTTTTACACACTGTCAGTGCTGGGACACTCAGTCCTGTTAAACACACTGTCAGTGCTGGGACACTCAGTCCTGTGATACACACACTGTTAGTGCTGGGACACTCAGTCCTGTTTTTCACACACTGTCAGTGCAGGGACACTCAGTCCCGTTATCCACACTGTCAGTGCCGGGACACTCAGTCCTGTCAAACACACATTGTCAGTGCTGGGACACTCAGTCCTGTTGTACACACTGTCAGTGCTGGGACACTCAGTCCTGTTATACACACACTGTTAGTGCTGGGACACTCATCCTGTTTTTCACACACTGTCAGTGCAGGGACACTCAGTCCTGTTATACACATATTGTCAGTGCTGGGACACTCAGTCCCATTATACACACTGTCAGTGCTGGGACACTCAGTCCTGTTATACACAATGTCAGTGATGGGTCACTCAGACTTGTTATACACACGCTGTCGGTGCAGGGAGACTCAGTCCTGTTATGCACATTGTCAGTGCTGGGCACTCAGTCCTGTTATACACACTGTCAGTGCTGGGACACTCAGTCCTGTTATACACACTGTCAGTGCTGGGACACTCAGTCCTGTTTTACACACTGTCAGTGCTGGGACACTCAGTGCTGTTATACACAAACTGTCACTGCTGGGACTCTCAGTCCTGTTGTACGCACTGTCAGTGCTGGGACACTCAGTCCTGTAAAACACAAACTGTCAGTGCTGGGACTCTCAGTCCTGTTGTACACACTGTCAGTGCTGGGACACTCAGTCCTGTTATACACACACTGTCTGTGCTGGGACAATCAGTCCTGTAAAACACAAACTGTCAGTGCTGGGACTCTCAGTCCTGTTATACACACAGTGTCAGTGCTGGGACACTCAGTCCTGTTGTGCACACTTTCAGCGCTGGGACACTCAGTCATGTTGAACACACACATTCTGTGCTGGGAAACTTGGTCCTGTTAGACACACACTGTCAGTGCAGGGACACTCAGTCCTGTTATACACACTTTCCGTGCTGGGACACTCAGTCCTATAATACACACACACTGTCAGTGCTGGGACACTCAGTCCCGTTATACAAACTGTCAGTGCTGGGACACTCAGTCCTGTTATACACACACTG
Source organism: Heterodontus francisci (assembly GCF_036365525.1). Classification (NCBI taxonomy): domain Eukaryota; kingdom Metazoa; phylum Chordata; class Chondrichthyes; order Heterodontiformes; family Heterodontidae; genus Heterodontus; species Heterodontus francisci. The sequence goes on from NC_090377.1 coordinate 10,000,088, forward strand.
TCAGTGCTGGGACACTCATTCCTGTTTTACACACTGTCAGTGCTGGGACACTCAGTCCTGTTATGCACACACTGTCTGTGCTGGGACACTCAGTCCTGTAAAACACACATTGTCAGTGCCGGGACACTCAGTCGTGTTAAACACACATTGTCAGTGCTGGGACAGTCAGTCCCGTTATACACACTGTCAGTGCTGGGACACTCAGTCCTGTTATACACAAAGTCAGTCCTGGGACACTCAGTCCTGTTATACACACACTGTCAGTCCTGGGACACTCAGTCCTGTAAAACACACATTGTCAGTGCCGGGACACTCAGTCGTGTTAAACACACATTGTCAGTGCTGGGACAGTCAGTCCCGTTATACACACTGTCAGTGCTGGGACACTCAGTCCTGTTATACACAAAGTCAGTCCTGGGACACTCAGTCCTGTTATACACACACTGTCAGTGCTGGGACACTCAGTCCTGTTATACACAAAGTCAGTCCTGGGACACTCAGTCCTGTTATACACACACTGTCAGTGCTGGGACACTCAGTCCTGTTTTTCACACACTGTCAGTGCTGGGACACTCAGTCCTGTTATACACACACTGTCAGTGCTGGGACACTCAGTCCTGTTATACACACACAGTCAGTGCTGGGACACTCAGTCCTCATATACACACATGGTCAGTGCTGGGACACTCTTTCCTGTTATACACACTGTCAGTGTTGGGACACTCGGTCCTGTTATACACACACTGTCTGTGCTGGGACAAGCAGTCCTGTTATGCACATTGTCAGTGCTGGGCACTCAGTCCTGTTATACACACACTGTTTGTGCTGGGAAACGCAGTCCAGTTTTTCACACACTGTCAGTGCTGGGACACTCACTCCTGTTATACACACTGTCAGTGCCGGGACACTCAGTCCTGTTAAGCACACATTGTCAGTGCTGGGACACTCAGTCCTGTTATTTACAATGTCAGTGCTGGGTCACTCAGTCCTGTTATACACACACTGTCAGTGCTGGGACACTCAGTCATGTTATACACACACTGTCGGTGCAAGGAGACTCAGTCACGTTTTACACACTGTCAGTGCTGGGACACTCAGTGCTGTTATACACACACTGTCAGTGCTGGGACACTCAGTCCTGTTATACACACACTGTCGGTGCAGGGAGACTCAGTCACATTTTACACACTGTCAGTGTTGAGACACTGAGGCCTGTTATACACACACAGTCACTGCTGGGTCACTGAGTCCTGTGAGACACACTGTCAGTGCTGGGACACTCAGTCCTGTTTTTCACACACTGTCAGTGCTGGGAGACTCATTCCTGTTATACACACTGTCAGTGCCGGCACACTCAGTCCTGTTAAACACACATTGTCAGTGCTGGGACACTCAGTCCTGTCATACACAATGTCAGTGCTGGGACACTCAGTCCTGTTATACACACACTGTTAGTGCTGGGACACTCAGTCCTGTTATACACACACTGTTAGTGCTGGGACACTCAGTCCTGTTTTACACACTGTCAGTGCTGGGACACTCAGTCCTGTTATAAACACTGTCATTGCTGAGACACTCAGTCCTCTGATACACACTATCAGTGCTGGGACACTCAGTCCTGCTTTACACACACTGTCGGTGCTGGGACACTCAGTCCTGTTATACACACACTGTCTGTGCTGGGACAATCAGTCCTGTAAAACACACACTGACAGTGCTGGGACACTCAGTCCTGTTATACATACGTTGTCAGTGATGGGACACTCAGTCCTGTTATGCACAATGTCAGTGCTGGGACACTCAGTCCTGTAAAACACACTGTGTGTGCTGGGACACTCATCCTGTTTTTCACACACTGTCAGTGCAGGGACACTCAGTCCTGTTATACACATATTGTCAGTGCTGGGACACTCAGTCCCGTTATACACACTGTCAGTGCTGGGACACTCAGTCCTGTTATACACAATGTCAGTGATGGGTCACTCAGACTTGTTATACACACACTGTCGGTGCAGGGAGACTCAGTGCTGTTATACACAAACTGTCAGTGCTGGGACTCTCAGTCCTGTTTTACACACTGTCAGTGCTGGGACACTCAGTCCTGTTAAACACACTGTCAGTGCTGGGACACTCAGTCCTGTGATACACACACTGTTAGTGCTGGGACACTCAGTCCTGTTTTTCACACACTGTCAGTGCAGGGACACTCAGTCCCGTTATCCACACTGTCAGTGCCGGGACACTCAGTCCTGTCAAACACACATTGTCAGTGCTGGGACACTCAGTCCTGTTGTACACACTGTCAGTGCTGGGACACTCAGTCCTGTTATACACACACTGTTAGTGCTGGGACACTCATCCTGTTTTTCACACACTGTCAGTGCAGGGACACTCAGTCCTGTTATACACATATTGTCAGTGCTGGGACACTCAGTCCCATTATACACACTGTCAGTGCTGGGACACTCAGTCCTGTTATACACAATGTCAGTGATGGGTCACTCAGACTTGTTATACACACGCTGTCGGTGCAGGGAGACTCAGTCCTGTTATGCACATTGTCAGTGCTGGGCACTCAGTCCTGTTATACACACTGTCAGTGCTGGGACACTCAGTCCTGTTATACACACTGTCAGTGCTGGGACACTCAGTCCTGTTTTACACACTGTCAGTGCTGGGACACTCAGTGCTGTTATACACAAACTGTCACTGCTGGGACTCTCAGTCCTGTTGTACGCACTGTCAGTGCTGGGACACTCAGTCCTGTAAAACACAAACTGTCAGTGCTGGGACTCTCAGTCCTGTTGTACACACTGTCAGTGCTGGGACACTCAGTCCTGTTATACACACACTGTCTGTGCTGGGACAATCAGTCCTGTAAAACACAAACTGTCAGTGCTGGGACTCTCAGTCCTGTTGTACACACTGTCAGTGCTGGGACACTCAGTCCTGTTATACACACAGTGTCAGTGCTGGGACACTCAGTCCTGTTGTGCACACTTTCAGCGCTGGGACACTCAGTCATGTTGAACACACACATTCTGTGCTGGGAAACTTGGTCCTGTTAGACACACACTGTCAGTGCAGGGACACTCAGTCCTGTTATACACACTTTCCGTGCTGGGACACTCAGTCCTATAATACACACACACTGTCAGTGCTGGGACACTCAGTCCCGTTATACAAACTGTCAGTGCTGGGACACTCAGTCCTGTTATACACACACTGTCAGTGCTGGGACACTCATTCCTGTTTTACACACTGTCAGTGCTGGGACACTCAGTCCTGTTATGCACACACTGTCTGTGCTGGGACACTCAGTCCTGTAAAACACACATTGTCAGTGCCGGGACACTCAGTCGTGTTAAACACACATTGTCAGTGCTGGGACAGTCAGTCCCGTTATACACACTGTCAGTGCTGGGACACTCAGTCCTGTTATACACAAAGTCAGTCCTGGGACACTCAGTCCTGTTATACACACACTGTCAGTGCTGGGACACTCAGTCCTGTTTTTCACACACTGTCAGTGCTGGGACACTCAGTCCTGTTATACACACACTGTCAGTGCTGGGACACTCAGTCCTGTTATACACACACAGTCAGTGCTGGGACACTCAGTCCTCATATACACACATGGTCAGTGCTGGGACACTCTTTCCTGTTATACACATTGTCAGTGTTGGGACACTCGGTCCTGTTATACACACACTGTCTGTGCTGGGACAAGCAGTCCTGTTATGCACATTGTCAGTGCTGGGCACTCAGTCCTGTTATACACACACTGTTTGTGCTGGGAAACGCAGTCCAGTTTTTCACACACTGTCAGTGCTGGGACACTCACTCCTGTTATACACACTGTCAGTGCCGGGACACTCAGTCCTGTTAAGCACACACTGTCAGTGCTGGGACACTCACTCCTGTTATACACACTGTCAGTGCCGGGACACTCAGTCCTGTTAAGCACACATTGTCAGTGCTGGGACACTCAGTCCTGTTATTTACAATGTCAGTGCTGGGTCACTCAGTCCTGTTATACACACACTGTCAGTGCTGGGACACTCAGTCATGTTATACACACACTGTCGGTGCAAGGAGACTCAGTCACGTTTTACACACTGTCAGTGCTGGGACACTCAGTGCTGTTATACACACACTGTCAGTGCTGGGACACTCAGTCCTGTTATACACACACTGTCGGTGCAGGGAGACTCAGTCCTGTTATACACACACTGTCGGTGCAAGGAGACTCAGTCACGTTTTACACACTGTCAGTGCTGGGACACTCAGTGCTGTTATACACACACTGTCAGTGCTGGGACACTCAGTCCTGTTATACACACACTGTCGGTGCAGGGAGACTCAGTCACATTTTACACACTGTCAGTGTTGAGACACTGAGGCCTGTTATACACACACAGTCACTGCTGGGTCACTGAGTCCTGTGAGACACACTGTCAGTGCTGGGACACTCAGTCCTGTTTTTCACACACTGTCAGTGCTGGGAGACTCATTCCTGTTATACACACTCTCAGTGCCGGCACACTCAGTCCTGTTAAACACACATTGTCAGTGCTGGGACTCTCAGTCCTGTTGTACACACTGTCAGTGCTGGGACACTCAGTCATGTTTTACACACTGTCAGTGCTGGGACACTCAGTCCTGTTAAACACACTGTCAGTGCTGGGAAACTTGGTCCTGTGATACACACACTGTTAGTGCTGGGACACTCAGTCCTGTTTTTCACACACTGTCTGTGCTGGGACACTCAGTCCTGTAAAACACACATTGTCAGTGCCGGGACACTCAGTCGTGTTAAACACACATTGTCAGTGCTGGGACAGTCAGTCCCGTTATACACACTGTCAGTGCTGGGACACTCAGTCCTGTTATACACAAAGTCAGTCCTGGGACACTCAGTCCTGTTATACACACACTGTCAGTCCTGGGACACTCAGTCCTGTAAAACACACATTGTCAGTGCCGGGACACTCAGTCGTGTTAAACACACATTGTCAGTGCTGGGACAGTCAGTCCCGTTATACACACTGTCAGTGCTGGGACACTCAGTCCTGTTATACACAAAGTCAGTCCTGGGACACTCAGTCCTGTTATACACACACTGTCAGTGCTGGGACACTCAGTCCTGTTATACACAAAGTCAGTCCTGGGACACTCAGTCCTGTTATACACACACTGTCAGTGCTGGGACACTCAGTCCTGTTTTTCACACACTGTCAGTGCTGGGACACTCAGTCCTGTTATACACACACTGTCAGTGCTGGGACACTCAGTCCTGTTATACACACACAGTCAGTGCTGGGACACTCAGTCCTCATATACACACATGGTCAGTGCTGGGACACTCTTTCCTGTTATACACACTGTCAGTGTTGGGACACTCGGTCCTGTTATACACACACTGTCTGTGCTGGGACAAGCAGTCCTGTTATGCACATTGTCAGTGCTGGGCACTCAGTCCTGTTATACACACACTGTTTGTGCTGGGAAACGCAGTCCAGTTTTTCACACACTGTCAGTGCTGGGACACTCACTCCTGTTATACACACTGTCAGTGCCGGGACACTCAGTCCTGTTAAGCACACATTGTCAGTGCTGGGACACTCAGTCCTGTTATTTACAATGTCAGTGCTGGGTCACTCAGTCCTGTTATACACACACTGTCAGTGCTGGGACACTCAGTCATGTTATACACACACTGTCGGTGCAAGGAGACTCAGTCACGTTTTACACACTGTCAGTGCTGGGACACTCAGTGCTGTTATACACACACTGTCAGTGCTGGGACACTCAGTCCTGTTATACACACACTGTCGGTGCAGGGAGACTCAGTCACATTTTACACACTGTCAGTGTTGAGACACTGAGGCCTGTTATACACACACAGTCACTGCTGGGTCACTGAGTCCTGTGAGACACACTGTCAGTGCTGGGACACTCAGTCCTGTTTTTCACACACTGTCAGTGCTGGGAGACTCATTCCTGTTATACACACTGTCAGTGCCGGCACACTCAGTCCTGTTAAACACACATTGTCAGTGCTGGGACACTCAGTCCTGTCATACACAATGTCAGTGCTGGGACACTCAGTCCTGTTATACACACACTGTTAGTGCTGGGACACTCAGTCCTGTTATACACACACTGTTAGTGCTGGGACACTCAGTCCTGTTTTACACACTGTCAGTGCTGGGACACTCAGTCCTGTTATAAACACTGTCATTGCTGAGACACTCAGTCCTCTGATACACACTATCAGTGCTGGGACACTCAGTCCTGCTTTACACACACTGTCGGTGCTGGGACACTCAGTCCTGTTATACACACACTGTCTGTGCTGGGACAATCAGTCCTGTAAAACACACACTGACAGTGCTGGGACACTCAGTCCTGTTATACATACGTTGTCAGTGATGGGACACTCAGTCCTGTTATGCACAATGTCAGTGCTGGGACACTCAGTCCTGTAAAACACACTGTGTGTGCTGGGACACTCATCCTGTTTTTCACACACTGTCAGTGCAGGGACACTCAGTCCTGTTATACACATATTGTCAGTGCTGGGACACTCAGTCCCGTTATACACACTGTCAGTGCTGGGACACTCAGTCCTGTTATACACAATGTCAGTGATGGGTCACTCAGACTTGTTATACACACACTGTCGGTGCAGGGAGACTCAGTGCTGTTATACACAAACTGTCAGTGCTGGGACTCTCAGTCCTGTTTTACACACTGTCAGTGCTGGGACACTCAGTCCTGTTAAACACACTGTCAGTGCTGGGACACTCAGTCCTGTGATACACACACTGTTAGTGCTGGGACACTCAGTCCTGTTTTTCACACACTGTCAGTGCAGGGACACTCAGTCCCGTTATCCACACTGTCAGTGCCGGGACACTCAGTCCTGTCAAACACACATTGTCAGTGCTGGGACACTCAGTCCTGTTGTACACACTGTCAGTGCTGGGACACTCAGTCCTGTTATACACACACTGTTAGTGCTGGGACACTCATCCTGTTTTTCACACACTGTCAGTGCAGGGACACTCAGTCCTGTTATACACATATTGTCAGTGCTGGGACACTCAGTCCCATTATACACACTGTCAGTGCTGGGACACTCAGTCCTGTTATACACAATGTCAGTGATGGGTCACTCAGACTTGTTATACACACGCTGTCGGTGCAGGGAGACTCAGTCCTGTTATGCACATTGTCAGTGCTGGGCACTCAGTCCTGTTATACACACTGTCAGTGCTGGGACACTCAGTCCTGTTATACACACTGTCAGTGCTGGGACACTCAGTCCTGTTTTACACACTGTCAGTGCTGGGACACTCAGTGCTGTTATACACAAACTGTCACTGCTGGGACTCTCAGTCCTGTTGTACGCACTGTCAGTGCTGGGACACTCAGTCCTGTAAAACACAAACTGTCAGTGCTGGGACTCTCAGTCCTGTTGTACACACTGTCAGTGCTGGGACACTCAGTCCTGTTATACACACACTGTCTGTGCTGGGACAATCAGTCCTGTAAAACACAAACTGTCAGTGCTGGGACTCTCAGTCCTGTTGTACACACTGTCAGTGCTGGGACACTCAGTCCTGTTATACACACAGTGTCAGTGCTGGGACACTCAGTCCTGTTGTGCACACTTTCAGCGCTGGGACACTCAGTCATGTTGAACACACACATTCTGTGCTGGGAAACTTGGTCCTGTTAGACACACACTGTCAGTGCAGGGACACTCAGTCCTGTTATACACACTTTCCGTGCTGGGACACTCAGTCCTATAATACACACACACTGTCAGTGCTGGGACACTCAGTCCCGTTATACAAACTGTCAGTGCTGGGACACTCAGTCCTGTTATACACACACTGTCAGTGCTGGGACACTCATTCCTGTTTTACACACTGTCAGTGCTGGGACACTCAGTCCTGTTATGCACACACTGTCTGTGCTGGGACACTCAGTCCTGTAAAACACACATTGTCAGTGCCGGGACACTCAGTCGTGTTAAACACACATTGTCAGTGCTGGGACAGTCAGTCCCGTTATACACACTGTCAGTGCTGGGACACTCAGTCCTGTTATACACAAAGTCAGTCCTGGGACACTCAGTCCTGTTATACACACACTGTCAGTGCTGGGACACTCAGTCCTGTTTTTCACACACTGTCAGTGCTGGGACACTCAGTCCTGTTATACACACACTGTCAGTGCTGGGACACTCAGTCCTGTTATACACACACAGTCAGTGCTGGGACACTCAGTCCTCATATACACACATGGTCAGTGCTGGGACACTCTTTCCTGTTATACACATTGTCAGTGTTGGGACACTCGGTCCTGTTATACACACACTGTCTGTGCTGGGACAAGCAGTCCTGTTATGCACATTGTCAGTGCTGGGCACTCAGTCCTGTTATACACACACTGTTTGTGCTGGGAAACGCAGTCCAGTTTTTCACACACTGTCAGTGCTGGGACACTCACTCCTGTTATACACACTGTCAGTGCCGGGACACTCAGTCCTGTTAAGCACACACTGTCAGTGCTGGGACACTCACTCCTGTTATACACACTGTCAGTGCCGGGACACTCAGTCCTGTTAAGCACACATTGTCAGTGCTGGGACACTCAGTCCTGTTATTTACAATGTCAGTGCTGGGTCACTCAGTCCTGTTATACACACACTGTCAGTGCTGGGACACTCAGTCATGTTATACACACACTGTCGGTGCAAGGAGACTCAGTCACGTTTTACACACTGTCAGTGCTGGGACACTCAGTGCTGTTATACACACACTGTCAGTGCTGGGACACTCAGTCCTGTTATACACACACTGTCGGTGCAGGGAGACTCAGTCACATTTTACACACTGTCAGTGTTGAGACACTGAGGCCTGTTATACACACACAGTCACTGCTGGGTCACTGAGTCCTGTGAGACACACTGTCAGTGCTGGGACACTCAGTCCTGTTTTTCACACACTGTCAGTGCTGGGAGACTCATTCCTGTTATACACACTCTCAGTGCCGGCACACTCAGTCCTGTTAAACACACATTGTCAGTGCTGGGACTCTCAGTCCTGTTGTACACACTGTCAGTGCTGGGACACTCAGTCATGTTTTACACACTGTCAGTGCTGGGACACTCAGTCCTGTTAAACACACTGTCAGTGCTGGGACACTCAGTCCTGTGATACACACACTGTTAGTGCTGGGACACTCAGTCCTGTTTTTCACACACTGTCAGTGCAGGGACACTCAGTCCCGTTATCCACACTGTCAGTGCCGGGACACTCAGTCCTGTCAAACACACATTGTCAGTGCTGGGACACTCAGTCCTGTTGTACACACTGTCAGTGCTGGGACACTCAGTCCTGTTATACACACACTGTTAGTGCTGGGACACTCATCCTGTTTTTCACACACTGTCAGTGCAGGGACACTCAGTCCTGTTATACACATATTGTCAGTGCTGGGACACTCAGTCCCATTATACACACTGTCAGTGCTGGGACACTCAGTCCTGTTATACACAATGTCAGTGATGGGTCACTCAGACTTGTTATACACACGCTGTCGGTGCAGGGAGACTCAGTCCTGTTATGCACATTGTCAGTGCTGGGCACTCAGTCCTGTTATACACACTGTCAGTGCTGGGACACTCAGTCCTGTTATACACACTGTCAGTGCTGGGACACTCAGTCCTGTTTTACACACTGTCAGTGCTGGGACACTCAGTGCTGTTATACACAAACTGTCACTGCTGGGACTCTCAGTCCTGTTGTACGCACTGTCAGTGCTGGGACACTCAGTCCTGTAAAACACAAACTGTCAGTGCTGGGACTCTCAGTCCTGTTGTACACACTGTCAGTGCTGGGACACTCAGTCCTGTTATACACACACTGTCTGTGCTGGGACAATCAGTCCTGTAAAACACAAACTGTCAGTGCTGGGACTCTCAGTCCTGTTGTACACACTGTCAGTGCTGGGACACTCAGTCCTGTTATACACACAGTGTCAGTGCTGGGACACTCAGTCCTGTTGTGCACACTTTCAGCGCTGGGACACTCAGTCATGTTGAACACACACATTCTGTGCTGGGAAACTTGGTCCTGTTAGACACACACTGTCAGTGCAGGGACACTCAGTCCTGTTATACACACTTTCCGTGCTGGGACACTCAGTCCTATAATACACACACACTGTCAGTGCTGGGACACTCAGTCCCGTTATACAAACTGTCAGTGCTGGGACACTCAGTCCTGTTATACACACACTGTCAGTGCTGGGACACTCATTCCTGTTTTACACACTGTCAGTGCTGGGACACTCAGTCCTGTTATGCACACACTGTCTGTGCTGGGACACTCAGTCCTGTAAAACACACATTGTCAGTGCCGGGACACTCAGTCGTGTTAAACACACATTGTCAGTGCTGGGACAGTCAGTCCCGTTATACACACTGTCAGTGCTGGGACACTCAGTCCTGGGACACTCAGTCCTGTTATACACACACTGTCAGTGCTGGGACACTCAGTCCTGTTTTTCACACACTGTCAGTGCTGGGACACTCAGTCCTGTTATACACACACTGTCAGTGCTGGGACACTCAGTCCTGTTATACACACACAGTCAGTGCTGGGACACTCAGTCCTCATATACACACATGGTCAGTGCTGGGACACTCTTTCCTGTTATACACATTGTCAGTGTTGGGACACTCGGTCCTGTTATACACACACTGTCTGTGCTGGGACAAGCAGTCCTGTTATGCACATTGTCAGTGCTGGGCACTCAGTCCTGTTATACACACACTGTTTGTGCTGGGAAACGCAGTCCAGTTTTTCACACACTGTCAGTGCTGGGACACTCACTCCTGTTATACACACTGTCAGTGCCGGGACACTCAGTCCTGTTAAGCACACACTGTCAGTGCTGGGACACTCACTCCTGTTATACACACTGTCAGTGCCGGGACACTCAGTCCTGTTAAGCACACATTGTCAGTGCTGGGACACTCAGTCCTGTTATTTACAATGTCAGTGCTGGGTCACTCAGTCCTGTTATACACACACTGTCAGTGCTGGGACACTCAGTCATGTTATACACACACTGTTAGTGCTGGGACACTCAGTCCTGTTTTACACACTGTCAGTGCTGGGACACTCAGTCCTGTTTTACACACTGTTAGTGCTGGGACACTCAGTCCTGTTTTACACACACTGTTAGTGCTGGGACACTCAGTCCTGTTTTACACACTGTCAGTGCTGGGACACTCAGTCCTGTTTTACACACTGTTAGTGCTGGGACACTCAGTCATGTTATACACACACTGTTAGTGCTGGGACACTCAGTCCTGTTTTACACACTGTTAGTGCTGGGACACTCAGTCCTGTTTTACACACTGTCAGTGCTGGGACACTCAGTCCTGTTATAAACACTGTCATTGCTGAGACACTCAGTCCTCTGATGCACACTATCAGTGCTGGGACACTCAGTCCTGCTTTACACACACTGTCGGTGCTGGGACACTCAGTCCTGTTATACACACACTGTCTGTGCTGGGACAATCAGTCCTGTAAAACACACACTGACAGTGCTGGGACACTCAGTCCTGTTATACATACGTTGTCAGTGATGGGACACTCAGTCCTGTTATGCACAATGTCAGTGCTGGGACACTCAGTCCTGTAAAACACACTGTGTGTGCTGGGACACTCATCCTGTTTTTCACACACTGTCAGTGCAGGGACACTCAGTCCTGTTATACACATATTGTCAGTGCTGGGACACTCAGTCCCGTTATACACACTGTCAGTGCTGGGACACTCAGTCCTGTTATACACAATGTCAGTGATGGGTCACTCAGACTTGTTATACACACACTGTCGGTGCAGGGAGACTCAGTGCTGTTATACACAAACTGTCAGTGCTGGGACTCTCAGTCCTGTTGTACACACTGTCAGTGCTGGGACACTCAGTCATGTTTTACACACTGTCAGTGCTGGGACACTCAGTCCTGTTAAACACACTGTCAGTGCTGGGACACTCAGTCCTGTGATACACACACTGTTAGTGCTGGGACACTCAGTCCTGTTTTTCACACACTGTCAGTGCAGGGACACTCAGTCCCGTTATCCACACTGTCAGTGCCGGGACACTCAGTCCTGTCAAACACACATTGTCAGTGCTGGGACACTCAGTCCTGTTGTACACACTGTCAGTGCTGGGACACTCAGTCCTGTTGTACACACTGTCAGTGCTGGGACACTCAGTCCTGTTGTACACACTGTCAGTGCTGGGACACTCAGTCCTGTTGTACACACTGTCAGTGCTGGGACACTCAGTCCTGTTATACACACAGTGTCAGTGCTGGGGCACTCAGACCTGTTCTGCACACTTTCAGTGCTGGGACACTCAGTCCTGTTAAACACATACATTCTGTGCTGGGACACTGGGTCCTGTTCGACACACACTGTCAGTGCAGGGACACTCAGTCCTGTTGTATACACTGTCAGTGCTGGGACACGCAGTCCTGTTATACACACACTGTCAGTGCTGGGACACTCAGTCCTGTTATGCACACACTGTCAGTGCTGGGACACTCAGTCCTGTTATACACACACTGTCAGTGCTGGGACACTCAGTCCTGTTATCCACACACTTTCAGTGCTGGGACACTCAGTCCTGTTATCCACACACTGTCAGTGCTGGGACACTCAGTCCCGTTATACAAACTGTCAGTGCTGGGACACTCAGTCCTGTTATACACACACTGTCAGTGCTGGGACACTCAGTCCTGTTATACACACACTGTCTGTGCTGGGACAATCAGTCCTGTAAAACACACACTGTCAGTGCTGGGACACTCAGTCCTGTTATACACACACTGTCAGTGCTGGGACACTCAGTCCTGTTTTACACAATGTCAGTGCGGGGCCACTCAGTCCTCACATACACACATGGTCAGTGCTGGGACACTCAGTCCTGTTATACACACTGTTAGTTTTGGGACACTCAGTCCTGTTATAAACACTGTCAGTGCTGAGACACTCAGTCCTGTTATAAACACACAGTCCCTGTTGGGACAGTGAGTCCTGTTACACACACAATGTCAGTGCTGAGAAACACAGTCCTGTTATACAGACACTGTCAGTGCTGGGACACTCAGTCCTGTTATACACACACTGTCTGTGCTGGGACAAGCAGTCCTGTTATGCACATTGTCAGTGCTGGGTCTCTCAGTCCTGTTATACACACTTTCAGTGCTGGGACACTCAGTGCTGTTATACACACACAGTCAGTGCTGGGACACTCAGTCCTGTTATACACACAGTGTCAGTGCTGGGGCACTCAGACCTGTTATGCACACTTTCAGTGCTGGGACACTCAGTCCTGTTAAACACATACATTCTGTGCTGGGACACTCGGTCGTGTTCGACACACACTGTCAGTGCAGGGACACTCAGTCTTGTTATACACACTTTCAGTGCTGGGACACTCAGTCCTGTAAAACACACACTGTCAGTGCTGGGACACTCAGTCCTGTTATCCACACACTGTCAGTGCTGGGACACTCAGTCCCGTTATACAAACTGTCAGTGCTGGGACAATCAGTCCTGTTATACACACACTGTCAGTGCTGGGACACTCAGTCCTGTTTTACACACTGTCAGTGCTGGGACACTCAGTCCTGTTATACACACACTGTCTGTGCTGGGACAATCAGTCCTGTAAAACACACACTGTCAGTGCTGGGACACTCAGTCCTGTTTTACACAATGTCAGTGCGGGGCCACTCAGTCCTCACATACACACATGGTCAGTGCTGGGACACTCAGTCCTGTTATACACACTGTTAGTTTTGGGACACTCAGTCCTGTTATAAACACACTGTCTGTGCTGGGACAAGCAGTCCTGTTACACACACTATCAGTGCTGGGACACTCAGTCCTGTTATACACACACTGTCTGTGCTGGGACAATCAGTCCTGTTATACACACACTGTCTGTGCTGGGACAAGCAGTCCTGTTATGCACATTGTCAGTGCTGGGCACTCAGTCCTGTTATACACACACAGTCAGTGCTGGGACACTCAGTCCTCATATACACACTGTCAGTGCTGAGACACTGAGTCCTGTTATACACACACAGTCAGTGCTGGGACACTCACTCCTGTTATACAGACACTGTTTGTGCTGGGACATTCAGTCCTGTTATACACACTGTCAGTGCTTGGACACTCAGTCTTGTTATACACGCACTGTCAGTGCTGGGACACTCAGTCCTGTTTTACACACTGTCAGTGCTTGGACACTCAGTCTTGTTATACACACTGTCAGTGCTTGGACACTCAGTCTTGTTATACACACACTGTCAGTGCTGGGAGACTCAGTCCTGTTATACACACACTGTCAGTGCTGGGACACTCAGTCCTGTTATACACACACTGTCAGTGCTGGGTCTCTCAGTCCTGTTATACTCACTTTCAGTGCTGGGACACTCAGTGCTGTTGTACACACACAGTCAGTGCTGGGACACTCTTTCCTGTTATACACACTGTCAGTGTTGGCACACTCGGTCCAGTTATACACACACAGTCAGTGCTGGGACACTGAGTCCTGTTATACACACTGTCAATGCTGGGTCACTCACTCCTGTTATACACACACTGTTTGTGCTGGGAAAACTCAGTCCTGTTTTTCACACACTGTCAGTGCTGGGACACTCACTCCTGTTATAAACACTGTCAGTGCCGGGACACTCAGTCCTGTTAAACACACATTGTCAGTCCTGGGACACTCAGTCCTGTTATACACAATTTCAGTGCTGGGACACTCAGTCCTGTTATACACACACAGTCAGTGCTGGGACACTCACTCCTGTTATACAGACACTGTTTGTGCTGGGACATTCAGTCCTGTTCTACACGCACTGTCAGTGCTGGGACACTCAGTCCTGTTTTACACACTGTCAGTGCTTGGACACTCAGTCTTGTTATACACACTGTCAGTGCTTGGACACTCAGTCTTGTTATACACACACTGACAGTGCTGGGACACTCAGTCCTGTTATACATACATTGTCAGTGATGGGACACTCAGTCCTGTTATGCACACTGTAATTGCTGGGACACTCAGTCCTGTTATACTCAATGTCAGTGCTGGGACACTCAGTCCTGTTATACACACACTATTAGTGCTGGGACAC
The DNA here is from genome assembly GCF_036365525.1 of Heterodontus francisci. NCBI lineage: Eukaryota > Metazoa > Chordata > Chondrichthyes > Heterodontiformes > Heterodontidae > Heterodontus > Heterodontus francisci. The sequence continues at coordinate 10,015,338 of NC_090377.1, forward strand.
TCAGTCCTGTTTTTCACACACTGTCAGTGCTGGGACACTCAGTCCTGTTATACACACTGTCAGTACTGGGTCTCTCAGTCCTGTTATACACACTTTCAGTGCTGAGACACTGAGTCCTGTTATACACACACAGTCAGTGCTGGGACACTGAGTCCTGTTATACAGACACTGTTTGTGCTGGGACATTCAGTCCTGTTTTACACACTGTCAGTGCTTGGACACTCAGTCTTGTTATACACACTGTCAGTGCTTGGACACTCAGTCTTGTTATACACACACTGTCAGTGCTGGGAGACTCAGTCCTGTTATACACACAGTCAGTGCTGGGACACTCATTCCTGTTATACACACACTGTCAGTGCTGGGTCTCTCAGTCCTGTTATACTCACTTTCAGTGCTGGGACACTCAGTGCTGTTATTCACACACAGTCAGTGCTGGGACACTCTTGCCTGTTATACACACTGTCAGTGTTGGGACACTCGGTCCTGTGATACACACACAGTCAGTGCTGGGAGACTGAGTCCTGTTATACACACTGTCAATGCTGGGTCACTCACTCCTGTTATACACACACTGTTTGTGCTGGGAAACTCAGTCCTGTTATACACACTGTCAGTGCCGGGACACTCAATCCTGTTATACACACAGTGTCAGTGCTGGGGCACTCAGACCTGTTATGCGCACTTTCAGTGCTGGGACACACTGTCCTGTTAAACACATACATTCTGTGCTGGGACACTCGGTCCTGTTCGACACACACTGTCAGTGCAGGGACACTCAGTCCTGTTAGACACACTTTCAGTGCTGGGACACTCAGTCCTGTGATACACACAGTGTCAGTGCTGGGACACTCAGTCCTGTTATGCACACTTTCAGTGCAGGGACACTCAGTCCTGTTAGACACACTTTCAGTGCTGGGACACTCAGTCCTGTTATACACACAGTGTCAGTGCTGGGACACTCAGTCCTGTTATGCACACTTTCAGTGCTGGGACACTCAGTCCTGTTACACACACTGTCAGTGCTGGGACACTCAGTCCTGTTATACACACACTGTCAGTGCTGGGACACTCAGTCCTGTTTTACACACCGTCAGTGCTGGGACACTCAGTCCTGTTTTACACACCGTCAGTGCTGGGACACTCAGTCCTGTTATACACACAGTCAGTGCTGGGACACTCAGTCCTGTTATACACACAGTCAGTGCTGGGACACTCAGTCCTGTTATACACACTGTCAGTGCTGAGACACTGAGTCCTGTTATACACACACAGTCAGTGCTGGGACACTCACTCCTGTTATACAGACACTGTTTGTGCTGGGACATTCAGTCCTGTTCTACACGCACTGTCAGTGCTGGGACACTCAGTCCTGTTTTACACACTGTCAGTGCTTGGACACTCAGTCTTGTTATACACACTGTCAGTGCTTGGACACTCAGTCTTGTTATACACACACTGTCAGTGCTGGGAGACTCAGTCCTGTTATACACACACTGTCAGTGCTGGGACACTCAGTCCTGTTATACACACACTGTCAGTGCTGGGTCTCTCAGTCCTGTTATACTCACTTTCAGTGCTGGGACACTCAGTGCTGTTATACACACTGTCAGTGTTGGGACACTCGGTCCTGTTATACACACACAGTCAGTGCTGGGACACTGAGTCCTGTTATACACACTGTCAATGCTGGGTCACTCACTCCTGTTATACACACACTGTTTGTGCTGGGAAACTCAGTCCTGTTATACACACACTGTCTGTGCTGGGACAATCAGTCCTGTAAAACACATACTGTCAGTGCTGGTACACTCAGTCCTGTTATACACACAGTGTCAGTGCTGGGACACTCAGACCTGTTATGCACACTTTCAGTGCTGGCACACTCAGTCCTGTTAAACACACACATTCTGTGCTGGGACACTCGGTCCTGTTAGAAACAGACTGTCAGTGCAGGGACACTCAGTCCTGTTATACACACTGTCAGTGCTGGGACACTCAGTCCCGTTATACACACTGTCAGTGCTGGCACACTCAGTCCCGTTATACACACTGTCAGTGCTGGGACACTCAGTCCTGTTATACACACACTGTCGGTGCAGGGAGAATCAGTCACGTTTTACACACTGTCAGTGCTGGGACACTGAGTCCTGTTATACACACACAGTCAGTGCTGGGACACTGAGTCCTGTTATACACACTGTCAGTGCTGGGACACTCAGTCCTGTTATACACACACTGTCAGTGCTGGGACACTCAGTCCTGTTATACACACACTGTCTGTGCTGGGACAATCAGTCCTGTAAAACACACACTGTCAGTGCTGGGACACTCAGTCCTGTTATACACACACTGTCTGTGCTGGGACACTCAGTCCTGTTATACACACACTGTCTGTGCTGGGACAAGCAGTCCTGTTATGCACATTGTCAGTGCTGGGCACTCAGTCCTGTTATACACACACAGTCAGTGCTGGGACACTCAGTCCTCATATACACACTGTCAGTGCTGAGACACTGAGTCCTGTTATACACACACAGTCAGTGCTGGGGCACTCACTCCTGTTATACAGACACTGTTTGTGCTGGGACATTCAGTCCTGTTCTACACGCACTGTCAGTGCTGGGACACTCAGTCCTGTTTTACACACTGTCAGTGCTTGGACACTCAGTCTTGTTATACACACTGTCAGTGCTTGGACACTCAGTCTTGTTATACACACACTGTCAGTGCTGGGAGACTCAGTCCTGTTATACACACACTGTCAGTGCTGGGACACTCAGTCCTGTTATACACACACTGTCAGTGCTGGGTCTCTCAGTCCTGTTATACTCACTTTCAGTGCTGGGACACTCAGTGCTGTTATACACACACAGTCAGTGCTGGGACACTCTTTCCTGTTATACACACTGTCAGTGTTGGGACACTCGGTCCTGTTATACACACACAGTCAGTGCTGGGACACTGAGTCCTGTTATACACACTGTCAATGCTGGGTCACTCACTCCTGTTATACACACACTGTTTGTGCTGGGAAACTCAGACCTGTTTTTCACACACTGTCAGTGCTGGGACACTCACTCCTGTTATACACACTTTCAGTGCTGGGACACTCAGTCCTGTTAAACACACATTGTCAGTCCTGGGACACTCAGTCCTGTTATACACACTTTCAGTGCTGGGACACTCAGTCCTGTTAAACACACATTGTCAGTCCTGGGACACTCAGTCCTGTTATACACAATTTCAGTGCTGGTACACTCAGTCCTGTTATACACACACTATTAGTGCTGGGACACTCAGTCCTGTTTTTCACACACTGTCAGTGCTGGGACACTCAGTCCTGTTATACACACACTGTCTGTGCTGGGACACTCAGTCCTGTAAAACACACACTGTCAGTGCCGGGACACTCAGTCCTGTTATGGTCACACTATTAGTGCTGGGAAACTCAGACCTGTTTTTCACACACTGTCAGTGCTGGGACACTCACTCCTGTTATACACACTTTCAGTGCTGGGACACTCAGTCCTGTAAAACACACAATGTCAGTGCTGGGACACTCAGTCCTGTTTTTCACACACTGTCAGTGCTGGGACACTCAGTCCTGTTATACACACTGTCAGTGCCGGGACACTCAGTCCTGTTACACACACTATCAGTGCTGGGACACTCAGTCCTGTTAGACACACACTGTCTGTGCTGGGACAATCAGTCCTGTTATACACACACTGTCTGTGCTGGGACAAGCAGTCCTGTTATGCACACTGTCAGTGCTGGGCACTCAGTCCTGTTATACACACACAGTCAGTGCTGGGACACTCAGTCCTCATATACACACTGTCAGTGCTGAGACACTGAGTCCTGTTATACACACACAGTCAGTGCTGGGACACTCACTCCTGTTATACAGACACTGTTTGTGCTGGGACATTCAGTCCTGTTATACACACTGTCAGTGCTTGGACACTCAGTCTTGTTATACACGCACTGTCAGTGCTGGGACACTCAGTCCTGTTTTACACACTGTCAGTGCTTGGACACTCAGTCTTGTTATACACACTGTCAGTGCTTGGACACTCAGTCTTGTTATACACACACTGTCAGTGCTGGGAGACTCAGTCCTGTTATACACACACTGTCAGTGTTGGGTCTCTGAGTCCTGTTATACACACTGTCAGTGTTGGGACACTCACTCCTGTTATACAGACACTGTTTGTGCTGGGACATTCAGTCCTGTTATACACACTGTCAGTGCTTGGACACTCAGTCTTGTTATACACACACTGTCAGTGCTTGGACACTCAGTCTTGTTATACACACACTGTCAGTGCTGGGGCACTCACTCCTGTTATACAGACACTGTTTGTGCTGGGACATTCAGTCCTGTTCTACACGCACTGTCAGTGCTGGGACACTCAGTCCTGTTTTACACACTGTCAGTGCTTGGACACTCAGTCTTGTTATACACACTGTCAGTGCTTGGACACTCAGTCTTGTTATACACACACTGTCAGTGCTGGGAGACTCAGTCCTGTTATACACACACTGTCAGTGCTGGGACACTCAGTCCTGTTATACACACACTGTCAGTGCTGGGTCTCTCAGTCCTGTTATACTCACTTTCAGTGCTGGGACACTCAGTGCTGTTATACACACACAGTCAGTGCTGGGACACTCTTTCCTGTTATACACACTGTCAGTGTTGGGACACTCGGTCCTGTTATACACACACAGTCAGTGCTGGGACACTGAGTCCTGTTATACACACTGTCAATGCTGGGTCACTCACTCCTGTTATACACACACTGTTTGTGCTGGGAAACTCAGACCTGTTTTTCACACACTGTCAGTGCTGGGACACTCACTCCTGTTATACACACTTTCAGTGCTGGGACACTCAGTCCTGTTAAACACACATTGTCAGTCCTGGGACACTCAGTCCTGTTATACACACTTTCAGTGCTGGGACACTCAGTCCTGTTAAACACACATTGTCAGTCCTGGGACACTCAGTCCTGTTATACACAATTTCAGTGCTGGTACACTCAGTCCTGTTATACACACACTATTAGTGCTGGGACACTCAGTCCTGTTTTTCACACACTGTCAGTGCTGGGACACTCAGTCCTGTTATACACACACTGTCTGTGCTGGGACACTCAGTCCTGTAAAACACACACTGTCAGTGCCGGGACACTCAGTCCTGTTATGGTCACACTATTAGTGCTGGGAAACTCAGACCTGTTTTTCACACACTGTCAGTGCTGGGACACTCACTCCTGTTATACACACTTTCAGTGCTGGGACACTCAGTCCTGTAAAACACACAATGTCAGTGCTGGGACACTCAGTCCTGTTTTTCACACACTGTCAGTGCTGGGACACTCAGTCCTGTTATACACACTGTCAGTGCCGGGACACTCAGTCCTGTTACACACACTATCAGTGCTGGGACACTCAGTCCTGTTATACACACACTGTCTGTGCTGGGACAATCAGTCCTGTTATACACACACTGTCTGTGCTGGGACAAGCAGTCCTGTTATGCACATTGTCAGTGCTGGGCACTCAGTCCTGTTATACACACACAGTCAGTGCTGGGACACTCAGTCCTCATATACACACTGTCAGTGCTGAGACACTGAGTCCTGTTATACACACACAGTCAGTGCTGGGACACTCACTCCTGTTATACAGACACTGTTTGTGCTGGGACATTCAGTCCTGTTATACACACTGTCAGTGCTTGGACACTCAGTCTTGTTATACACGCACTGTCAGTGCTGGGACACTCAGTCCTGTTTTACACACTGTCAGTGCTTGGACACTCAGTCTTGTTATACACACTGTCAGTGCTTGGACACTCAGTCTTGTTATACACACACTGTCAGTGCTGGGAGACTCAGTCCTGTTATACACACACTGTCAGTGTTGGGTCTCTGAGTCCTGTTATACACACTGTCAGTGTTGGGACACTCGGTCCAGTTATACACACACAGTCAGTGCTGGGACACTGAGTCCTGTTATACACACTGTCAATGCTGGGTCACTCACTCCTGTTATACACACACTGTTTGTGCTGGGAAACTCAGTCCTGTTTTTCACACACTGTCAGTGCTGGGACACTCACTCCTGTTATAAACACTGTCAGTGCCGGGACACTCAGTCCCTTTAAACACACATTGTCAGTCCTGGGACACTCAGTCCTGTTATACACAATTTCAGTGCTGGGACACTCAGTCCTGTTTTACACACTGTCAGTGCTGGGACACTCAGTCCTGTTATACACACACTGTCTGTGCTGGGACACTCAGTCCTGTAAAACACACACAGACAGTGCTGGGACACTCAGTCCTGTTATACATACATTGTCAGTGATGGGACACTCAGTCCTGTTATACTCAATGTCAGTGCTGGGACACTCAGTCCTGTTTTTCACACACTTTCAGTGCTGGGACACTCACTCCTGTTATACACACACAGTCAGTGCTGGGACACTCACTCCTGTTATACAGACACTGTTTGTGCTGGGACAATCAGTCCTGTTTTACACACTGTCAGTGCTTGGACACTCAGTCTTGTTATACACACTGTCAGTGCTTGGACACTCAGTCTTGTTATACACACACTGTCAGTGCTGGGAGACTCAGTCCTGTTATACACACACTGTCAGTGCTGGGACACTCATTCCTGTTATACACACACTGTCAGTGCTGGGTCTCTCAGTCCTGTTATACTCACTTTCAGTGCTGGGACACTCAGTGCTGTTATTCACACACAGTCAGTGCTGGGACACTCTTGCCTGTTATACACACTGTCAGTGTTGGGACACTCGGTCCTGTTATACACACACTGTCAGTGCTGGGTCTCTCAGTCCTGTTATACTCACTTTCAGTGCTGGGACACTCAGTGCTGTTATTCACACACAGTCAGTGCTGGGACACTCTTGCCTGTTATACACACTGTCAGTGCTGGGACACTCAGTCCTGTTATACACACTGTCAGTACTGGGTCTCTCAGTCCTGTTATACACACTTTCAGTGCTGAGACACTGAGTCCTGTTATACACACACAGTCAGTGCTGGGACACTCACTCCTGTTATACAGACACTGTTTGTGCTGGGACATTCAGTCCTGTTTTACACACTGTCAGTGCTTGGACACTCAGTCTTGTTATACACACTGTCAGTGCTTGGACACTCAGTCTTGTTATACACACACTGTCAGTGCTGGGAGACTCAGTCCTGTTATACACACACTGTCAGTGCTGGGAGACTCAGTCCTGTTATACACACACTGTCAGTGCTGGGAGACTCAGTCCTGTTATACACACACTGTCAGTGCTGGGTCTCTCAGTCCTGTTATACTCACTTTCAGTGCTGGGACACTCAGTGCTGTTATTCACACACAGTCAGTGCTGGGACACTCTTGCCTGTTATACACACTGTCAGTGTTGGGACACTCGGTCCTGTTATACACACACAGTCAGTGCTGGGAGACTGAGTCCTGTTATACACACTGTCAATGCTGGGTCACTCACTCCTGTTATACACACACTGTTTGTGCTGGGAAACTCAGTCCTGTTATACACACTGTCAGTGCCGGGACACTCAATCCTGTTATACACACAGTGTCAGTGCTGGGGCACTCAGACCTGTTATGCGCACTTTCAGTGCTGGGACACACAGTCCTGTTAAACACATACATTCTGTGCTGGGACACTCGGTCCTGTTCGACACACACTGTCAGTGCAGGGACACTCAGTCCTGTTAGACACACTTTCAGTGCTGGGACACTCAGTCCTGTTATACACACAGTGTCAGTGCTGGGACACTCAGTCCTGTTATGCACACTTTCAGTGCTGGGACACTCAGTCCTGTTATACACACTGTCAGTGCTGGGACACTCAGTCCTGTTTTACACACCGTCAGTGCTGGGACACTCAGTCCTGTTATACACACACTGTCAGTGCTGGGACACTCAGTCCTGTTTTACACACCGTCAGTGCTGGGACACTCAGTCCTGTTATACACACAGTCAGTGCTGGGACACTCAGTCCTGTTATACACACTGTCAGTGCTGAGACACTGAGTCCTGTTATACACACACAGTCAGTGCTGGGACACTCACTCCTGTTATACAGACAATGTTTGTGCTGGGACATTCAGTCCTGTTATACACACAGTCAGTGCTGGGACACTCAGTCCTGTTATACACACTGACAGTGCTGAGACACTGAGTCCTGTTATACACACACTGTCAGTGCTGGGACACTTACTCCTGTTATTCAGACACTGTTTGTGCTGGGACATTCAGTCCTGTTCTACACGCAATGTCAGTGCTGGGACACTCAGTCCTGTTTTACACACTGTCAGTGCTTGGACACTCAGTCCTGTTATACACACTGTCAATGCTGGGTCACTCACTCCTGTTATACACACACTGTTTGTGCTGGGAAACTCAGTCCTGTTTTTCACACACTGTCAGTGCTGGGACACTCACTCCTGTTATAAACACTGTCAGTGCCGGGACACTCAGTCCCTTTAAACACACATTGTCAGTCCTGGGACACTCAGTCCTGTTATACACAATTTCAGTGCTGGGACACTCAGTCCTGTTTTACACACTGTCAGTGCTGGGACACTCAGTCCTGTTATACACACACTGTCTGTGCTGGGACACTCAGTCCTGTAAAACACACACAGACAGTGCTGGGACACTCAGTCCTGTTATACATACATTGTCAGTGATGGGACACTCAGTCCTGTTATGCACACTGTAATTGCTGGGACACTCAGTCCTGTTATACTCAATGTCAGTGCTGGGACACTCAGTCCTGTTTTTCACACACTTTCAGTGCTGGGACACTCACTCCTGTTATACACACACAGTCAGTGCTGGGACACTCACTCCTGTTATACAGACACTGTTTGTGCTGGGACATTCAGTCCTGTTTTACACACTGTCAGTGCTTGGACACTCAGTCTTGTTATACACACTGTCAGTGCTTGGACACTCAGTCTTGTTATACACACACTGTCAGTGCTGGGAGACTCAGTCCTGTTATACACACACTGTCAGTGCTGGGACACTCATTCCTGTTATACACACACTGTCAGTGCTGGGTCTCTCAGTCCTGTTATACTCACTTTCAGTGCTGGGACACTCAGTGCTGTTATTCACACACAGTCAGTGCTGGGACACTCTTGCCTGTTATACACACTGTCAGTGTTGGGACACTCGGTCCTGTTATACACACACTGTCAGTGCTGGGTCTCTCAGTCCTGTTATACTCACTTTCAGTGCTGGGACACTCAGTGCTGTTATTCACACACAGTCAGTGCTGGGACACTCTTGCCTGTTATACACACTGTCAGTGCTGGGACACTCAGTCCTGTTATACACACTGTCAGTACTGGGTCTCTCAGTCCTGTTATACACACTTTCAGTGCTGAGACACTGAGTCCTGTTATACACACACGGTCAGTGCTGGGACACTCACTCCTGTTATACAGACACTGTTTTTGCTGGGACATTCAGTCCTGTTTTACACACTGTCAGTGCTTGGACACTCAGTCTTGTTATACACACTGTCAGTGCTTGGACACTCATTCTTGTTATACACACACTGTCAGTGCTGGGAGACTCAGTCCTGTTATACACACACTGTCAGTGCTGGGACACTCATTCCTGTTATACACACACTGTCAGTGCTGGGTCTCTCAGTCCTGTTATACTCACTTTCAGTGCTGGGACACTCAGTGCTGTTATTCACACACAGTCAGTGCTGGGACACTCTTGCCTGTTATACACACTGTCAGTGTTGGGACACTCGGTCCTGTTATACACACACAGTCAGTGCTGGGAGACTGAGTCCTGTTATACACACTGTCAATGCTGGGTCACTCACTCCTGTTATACACACACTGTTTGTGCTGGGAAACTCAGTCCTGTTATACACACTGTCAGTGCCGGGACACTCAATCCTGTTATACACACAGTGTCAGTGCTGGGGCACTCAGACCTGTTATGCGCACTTTCAGTGCTGGGACACACAGTCCTGTTAAACACATACATTCTGTGCTGGGACACTCGGTCCTGTTCGACACACACTGTCAGTGCAGGGACACTCAGTCCTGTTAGACACACTTTCAGTGCTGGGACACTCAGTCCTGTTATACACACAGTGTCAGTGCTGGGACACTCAGTCCTGTTATGCACACACTGTCAGTGCAGGGACACTCAGTCCTGTTATACACACACTGTCAGTGCTGGGACACTCAGTCCTGTTATACACACACTGTCAGTGCTGGGACACTCAGTCCTGTTTTACACACCGTCAGTGCTGGGACACTCAGTCCTGTTATACACACACTGTCAGTGCTGGGACACTCACTCCTGTTATACAGACACTGTTTGTGCTGGGACATTCAGTCCTGTTCTACACGCAATGTCAGTGCTGGGACACTCAGTCCTGTTATACACACTGTCAGTGTTTGGACACTCAGTCTTGTTATACACACACTGTCAGTGCTTGGACACTCAGTCTTGTTATACACACACTGTCAGTGCTGGGACACTCACTCCTGTTATACAGACACTGTTTGTGCTGGGACATTCAGTCCTGTTCTACACGCACTGTCAGTGCTGGGACACTCAGTCCTGTTTTACACACTGTCAGTGCTTGGACACTCAGTCTTGTTATACACACTGTCAGTGCTTGGACACTCAGTCTTGTTATACACACACTGTCAGTGCTGGGAGACTCAGTCCTGTTATACACACACTGTCAGTGCTGGGACACTCAGTCCTGTTATACACACACTGTCAGTGCTGGGTCTCTCAGTCCTGTTATACTCACTTTCAGTGCTGGGACACTCAGTGCTGTTATACACACACAGTCAGTGCTGGGACACTCTTTCCTGTTATACACACTGTCAGTGTTGGGACACTCGGTCCTGTTATACACACTGTCAATGCTGGGTCACTCACTCCTGTTATACACACACTGTTTGTGCTGGGAAACTCAGACCTGTTTTTCACACACTGTCAGTGCTGGGACACTCACTCCTGTTATACACACTTTCAGTGCTGGGACACTCAGTCCTGTTAAACACACATTGTCAGTCCTGGGACACTCAGTCCTGTTATACACACTTTCAGTGCTGGGACACTCAGTCCTGTTAAACACACATTGTCAGTCCTGGGACACTCAGTCCTGTTATACACAATTTCAGTGCTGGTACACTCAGTCCTGTTATACACACACTATTAGTGCTGGGACACTCAGTCCTGTTTTTCACACACTGTCAGTGCTGGGACACTCAGTCCTGTTATACACACACTGTCTGTGCTGGGACACTCAGTCCTGTAAAACACACACTGTCAGTGCCGGGACACTCAGTCCTGTTATGGTCACACTATTAGTGCTGGGAAACTCAGACCTGTTTTTCACACACTGTCAGTGCTGGGACACTCACTCCTGTTATACACACTTTCAGTGCTGGGACACTCAGTCCTGTAAAACACACAATGTCAGTGCTGGGACACTCAGTCCTGTTTTTCACACACTGTCAGTGCTGGGACACTCAGTCCTGTTATACACACTGTCAGTGCCGGGACACTCAGTCCTGTTACACACACTATCAGTGCTGGGACACTCAGTCCTGTTAGACACACACTGTCTGTGCTGGGACAATCAGTCCTGTTATACACACACTGTCTGTGCTGGGACAAGCAGTCCTGTTATGCACATTGTCAGTGCTGGGCACTCAGTCCTGTTATACACACACAGTCAGTGCTGGGACACTCAGTCCTCATATACACACTGTCAGTGCTGAGACACTGAGTCCTGTTATACACACACAGTCAGTGCTGGGACACTCACTCCTGTTATACAGACACTGTTTGTGCTGGGACATTCAGTCCTGTTATACACACTGTCAGTGCTTGGACACTCAGTCTTGTTATACACGCACTGTCAGTGCTGGGACACTCAGTCCTGTTTTACACACTGTCAGTGCTTGGACACTCAGTCTTGTTATACACACTGTCAGTGCTTGGACACTCAGTCTTGTTATACACACACTGTCAGTGCTGGGAGACTCAGTCCTGTTATACACACACTGTCAGTGTTGGGTCTCTGAGTCCTGTTATACACACTGTCAGTGTTGGGACACTCGGTCCAGTTATACACACACAGTCAGTGCTGGGACACTGAGTCCTGTTATACACACTGTCAATGCTGGGTCACTCACTCCTGTTATACACACACTGTTTGTGCTGGGAAACTCAGTCCTGTTTTTCACACACTGTCAGTGCTGGGACACTCACTCCTGTTATAAACACTGTCAGTGCCGGGACACTCAGTCCCTTTAAACACACATTGTCAGTCCTGGGACACTCAGTCCTGTTATACACAATTTCAGTGCTGGGACACTCAGTCCTGTTTTACACACTGTCAGTGCTGGGACACTCAGTCCTGTTATACACACACTGTCTGTGCTGGGACACTCAGTCCTGTAAAACACACACAGACAGTGCTGGGACACTCAGTCCTGTTATACATACATTGTCAGTGATGGGACACTCAGTCCTGTTATACTCAATGTCAGTGCTGGGACACTCAGTCCTGTTTTTCACACACTTTCAGTGCTGGGACACTCACTCCTGTTATACACACACAGTCAGTGCTGGGACACTCACTCCTGTTATACAGACACTGTTTGTGCTGGGACATTCAGTCCTGTTTTACACACTGTCAGTGCTTGGACACTCAGTCTTGTTATACACACTGTCAGTGCTTGGACACTCAGTCTTGTTATACACACACTGTCAGTGCTGGGAGACTCAGTCCTGTTATACACACACTGTCAGTGCTGGGACACTCATTCCTGTTATACACACACTGTCAGTGCTGGGTCTCTCAGTCCTGTTATACTCACTTTCAGTGCTGGGACACTCAGTGCTGTTATTCACACACAGTCAGTGCTGGGACACTCTTGCCTGTTATACACACTGTCAGTGTTGGGACACTCGGTCCTGTTATACACACACTGTCAGTGCTGGGTCTCTCAGTCCTGTTATACTCACTTTCAGTGCTGGGACACTCAGTGCTGTTATTCACACACAGTCAGTGCTGGGACACTCTTGCCTGTTATACACACTGTCAGTGCTGGGACACTCAGTCCTGTTATACACACTGTCAGTACTGGGTCTCTCAGTCCTGTTATACACACTTTCAGTGCTGAGACACTGAGTCCTGTTATACACACACAGTCAGTGCTGGGACACTCACTCCTGTTATACAGACACTGTTTTTGCTGGGACATTCAGTCCTGTTTTACACACTGTCAGTGCTTGGACACTCAGTCTTGTTATACACACTGTCAGTGCTTGGACACTCATTCTTGTTATACACACACTGTCAGTGCTGGGAGACTCAGTCCTGTTATACACACACTGTCAGTGCTGGGACACTCATTCCTGTTATACACACACTGTCAGTGCTGGGTCTCTCAGTCCTGTTATACTCACTTTCAGTGCTGGGACACTCAGTGCTGTTATTCACACACAGTCAGTGCTGGGACACTCTTGCCTGTTATACACACTGTCAGTGTTGGGACACTCGGTCCTGTTATACACACACAGTCAGTGCTGGGAGACTGAGTCCTGTTATACACACTGTCAATGCTGGGTCACTCACTCCTGTTATACACACACTGTTTGTGCTGGGAAACTCAGTCCTGTTATACACACTGTCAGTGCCGGGACACTCAATCCTGTTATACACACAGTGTCAGTGCTGGGGCACTCAGACCTGTTATGCGCACTTTCAGTGCTGGGACACACAGTCCTGTTAAACACATACATTCTGTGCTGGGACACTCGGTCCTGTTCGACACACACTGTCAGTGCAGGGACACTCAGTCCTGTTAGACACACTTTCAGTGCTGGGACACTCAGTCCTGTTATACACACAGTGTCAGTGCTGGGACACTCAGTCCTGTTATGCACACTTTCAGTGCTGGGACACTCAGTCCCGTTATACACACAGTGTCAGTGCTGGGACACTCAGTCCTGTTATGCACACTTTCAGTGCTGGGACACTCAGTCCTGTTATACACACAGTGTCAGTGCTGGGACACTCAGTCCTGTTATGCACACTTTCAGTGCTGGGACACTCAGTCCTGTTATACACACAGTGTCAGTGCTGGGACACTCAGTCCTGTTATACACACAGTGTCAGTGCTGGGACACTCAGTCCTGTTATCCACACACTGTCAGTGCTGGGACACTCAGTCCCGTTATACACACAGTGTCAGTGCTGGGACACTCAGTCCTGTTATGCACACTTTCAGTGCTGGGACACTCAGTCCTGTTATACACACACTGTCAGTGCTGGGACACTCAGTCCTGTTTTACACACCGTCAGTGCTGGGACACTCAGTCCTGTTATACACACTGTCAGTGCTGAGACACTGAGTCCTGTTATACACACACTGTCAGTGCTGGGACACTCACTCCTGTTATACAGACACTGTTTGTGCTGGGACATTCAGTCCTGTTCTACACGCAATGTCAGTGCTGGGACACTCAGTCCTGTTTTACACACTGTCAGTGCTTGGACACTCAGTCTTGTTATACACACTGTCAGTGCTTGGACACTCAGTCTTGTTATACACACACTGTCAGTGCTGGGAGACTCAGTCCTGTTATACACACACTGTCAGTGCTGGGACACTCAGTCCTGTTATACACACACTGTCAGTGCTGGGTCTCTCAGTCCTGTTATACTCACTTTCAGTGCTGGGACACTCAGTGCTGTTATACACACACAGTCAGTGCTGGGACACTCTTTCCTGTTATACACACTGTCAGTGTTGGGACACTCGGTCCTGTTATACACACACAGTCAGTGCTGGGACACTGAGTCCTGTTATACACACTGTCAATGCTGGGTCACTCACTCCTGTTATACACACACTGTTTGTGCTGGGAAACTCAGTCCTGTTATACACACACTGTCTGTGCTGGGACAATCAGTCCTGTAAAACACATACTGTCAGTGCTGGTACACTCAGTCCTGTTGTACACACTGTCAGTGCTGGGACACTCAGTCCTGTTATACACACAGTGTCAGTGCTGGGACACTCAGACCTGTTATGCACACTTTCAGTGCTGGCACACTCAGTCCTGTTAAACACACACATTCTGTGCTGGGACACTCGGTCCTGTTAGAAACAGACTGTCAGTGCAGGGACACTCAGTCCCGTTATACACACTGTCAGTGCTGGGACACTCAGTCCTGTTATACACACACTGTCGGTGCAGGGAGAATCAGTCACGTTTTACACACTGTCAGTGCTGGGACACTGAGTCCTGTTATACACACACAGTCAGTGCTGGGACACTGAGTCCTGTTATACACACTGTCAGTGCTGGGACACTCAGTCCTGTTATACACACACTGTCAGTGCTGGGACACTCAGTCCTGTTATACACACACTGTCTGTGCTGGGACAATCAGTCCTGTAAAACACACACTGTCAGTGCTGGGACACTCAGTACTGTTTTACACACTGTCAGTGCTGGGACACTCAGTCCTGTTATACACACACTGTCTGTGCAGGGACACTCAGTCCTGTTATACACACACTGTCTGTGCTGGGACAATCAGTCTTGTAAAACACACACTGTCAGTGCTGGGACACTCAGTCCTGTTGTACACACTGTCAGTGCCGGGACACTCAGTCCTGTTAAACACACATTGTCAGAGCTGGGACAGTCAGTCCCGTTATACACACTGTCAGTGCTGGGACACTCAGTGCTGTTATGCACAAAGTCAGTGCTGGGACAGTCAGTCCTGTTATACACACTGTCAGTGCTGGGACACTCAGTCCTGTTTTTCACACACTGTCAGTGCTGGGACATTCAGTCCTGTTATACACACACTGTCAGTGCTGGGACACTCAGTCCTGTTTTTCACACACTGTCAGTGCTGGGACACTCAGTCCCGTTATACACACTGTCAGTGCTGGGACACTCAGTCCTGTTATACACACACTGTCGGTGCAGGGAGAATCAGTCACGTTTTACACACTGTCAGTGCTGGGACACTGAGTCCTGTTATACACACACAGTCAGTGCTGGGACACTGAGTCCTGTTATACACACTGTCAGTGCTGGGACACTCAGTCCTGTTATACACACTGTCAGTGCTGAGACACTGAGTCCTGTTATACACACACAGTCAGTGCTGGGACACTCACTCCTGTTATACAGACACTGTTTGTGCTGGGACATTCAGTCCTGTTATACACACTGTCAGTGATTGGACACTCAGTCTTGTTATACACACACTGTCAGTGCTTGGACACTCAGTCTTGTTATACACACACTGTCAGTGCTGGGACACTCACTCCTGTTATACAGACACTGTTTGTGCTGGGACATTCAGTCCTGTTCTACACGCACTGTCAGTGCTGGGACACTCAGTCCTGTTTTACACACTGTCAGTGCTTGGACACTCAGTCTTGTTATACACACTGTCAGTGCTTGGACACTCAGTCTTGTTATACACACACTGTCAGTGCTGGGAGACTCAGTCCTGTTATACACACACTGTCAGTGCTGGGACACTCAGTCCTGTTATACACACACTGTCAGTGCTGGGTCTCTCAGTCCTGTTATACTCACTTTCAGTGCTGGGACACTCAGTGCTGTTATACACACACAGTCAGTGCTGGGACACTCTTTCCTGTTATACACACTGTCAGTGTTGGGACACTCGGTCCTGTTATACACACACAGTCAGTGCTGGGACACTGAGTCCTGTTATACACACACTGTCTGTGCTGGGACACTCAGTCCTGTTATACACACACTGTCTGTGCTGGGAAACTCAGTCCTGTTATACACACACTGTCTGTGCTGGGACAATCAGTCCTGTAAAACACATACTGTCAGTGCTGGTACACTCAGTCCTGTTGTACACACTGTCAGTGCTGGGACACTCAGTCCTGTTATACACACAGTGTCAGTGCTGGGACACTCAGACCTGTTATGCACACTTTCAGTGCTGGCACACTCAGTCCTGTTAAACACACACATTCTGTGCTGGGACACTCGGTCCTGTTAGAAACAGACTGTCAGTGCAGGGACACTCAGTCCTGTTATACACACTGTCAGTGCTGGGACACTCAGTCCCGTTATACACACTGTCAGTGCTGGGACACTCAGTCCCGTTATACACACTGTCAGTGCTGGGACACTCAGTCCTGTTATACACACACTGTCGGTGCAGGGAGAATCAGTCACGTTTTACACACTGTCAGTGCTGGGACACTGAGTCCTGTTATACACACACAGTCAGTGCTGGGACACTGAGTCCTGTTATACACACTGTCAGTGCTGGGACACTCAGTCCTGTTATACACACACTGTCAGTGCTGGGACACTCAGTCCTGTTATACACACACTGTCTGTGCTGGGACAATCAGTCCTGTAAAACACACACTGTCAGTGCTGGGACACTCAGTACTGTTTTACACACTGTCAGTGCTGGGACACTCAGTCCTGTTATACACACACTGTCTGTGCTGGGACACTCAGTCCTGTTATACACACACTGTCTGTGCTGGGACAATCAGTCTTGTAAAACACACACTGTCAGTGCTGGGACACTCAGTCCTGTTGTACACAATGTCAGTGCCGGGACACTCAGTCCTGTTAAACACACATTGTCAGTGCTGGGACAGTCAGTCCCGTTATACACACTGTCAGTGCTGGGACACTCAGTGCTGTTATGCACAAAGTCAGTCCTGGGACACTCAGTCCTGTTATACACACACTGTCTGTGCTGGGACACTCAGTCCTGTTATACACACTGTCAGTGCCGGGACACTCAGTCCTGTTAAACACACATTGTCAGTGCTGGGACAGTCAGTCCCGTTATACACACTGTCAGTGCTGGGACACTCAGTCCTGTTATACACAAAGTCAGTCCTGGGACACTCAGTCCTGTTATACACACACTGTCAGTGCTGGGACACTCAGTCCTGTTTTTCACACACTGTCAGTGCTGGGACATTCAGTCCTGTTATACACACACTGTCAGTGCTGGGACACTCAGTCCTGTTTTTCACACACTGTCAGTGCTGGGACACTCAGTCCTGTTATACACACACTGTCGGTGCAGGGAGAATCAGTCACGTTTTACACACTGTCAGTGCTGGGACATTGAGTCCTGTTATACACACACAGTCAGTGCTGGGACACTGAGTCCTGTTATACACACTGTCAGTGCTGGGACACTCAGTCCTGTTTTTCACACACTGTCAGTGCTGGGACACTCAGTCCTGTTATACACACTGTCAGTGCCGGTACACTCAGTCCTGTTAAACACACATTGTCAGTCCTGGGACACTCAGTCCTGTTATACACACACTGTCAGTGCTGGGACACTCAGTCCTGTTTTTCACACACTGTCAGTGCTGGGACATTCAGTCCTGTTATATACACACTGTCAGTGCTGGGACACTCAGTCCTGTTTTTCACACACTGTCAGTGCTGGGACACTCAGTCCCGTTATACACACTGTCAGTGCTGGGACACTCAGTCCTGTTATACACACACTGTCGGTGCAGGGAGAATCAGTCACGTTTTACACACTGTCAGTGCTGGGACACTGAGTCCTGTTATACACACACAGTCAGTGCTGGGACACTGAGTCCTGTTATACACACTGTCAGTGCTGGGACACTCAGTCCTGTTTTTCACACACTGTCAGTGCTGGGACACTCAGTCCTGTTATACACACTGTCAGTGCAGGTACACTCAGTCCTGTTAAACACACATTGTCAGTGCTGGGACACTCAGTCCTCATATACACACTGTCAGTGTTGAGACACTGAGTCCTGTTATACACACTGTCAGTGCTGGGACACTCAGTCCTGTTTTTCACACACTGTCAGTGCTGGGACACTCAGTCCTGTTATACACACTGTCAGTGCCGGGACACTCAGTCCTGTTAAACACACATTGTCAGTGCTGGGACACTCAGTCCTGTTATACACAACGTCAGTGCTGGGACACTCAGTCCTGTTATACACACATTGTCAGTGCTGGGACACTCAGTCCTGTTTTACACACTGTCAGTGCTGGGACACTCAGTCTTGTTATACACACACTGTCAGTGCTGGGACACTCAGTCCTCTTATGCACACACTGTCTGTGCTGGGACAATCAGTCCTGTAAAACACACACTGACAGTGCTGGGACACTCAGTTCTGTTATGCACAATGTCAGTGCTGGGACACTCATCCTGTTTTTCACAAACTGTCAGTGCAGCGACACTCAGTCCTGTTATACACACTGTCAGTGCCGGGACACTCTGCCCTGTTAAACACATATTGTCAGTGCTGGGACACTCAGTCCCGTTATACACACTGTCAGTGCTGGGACACTCAGTCCTGTTATACACAATGTCAGTGCTGGGTCACTCAGTCCTGTTATACACACACTGTCGGTGCAGGGAGACTCAGTCACGTTTTACACACTGTCAGTGCTGGGACACTCAGTCCTGTTATACACACTGTCAGTGCCGGGACTCTCAGTCCTGTTATACACACACTGTCAGTGCAGGGACACTCAGTCCTGTTATGCACAATGTCAGTGCTGGGACACTCATCCTGTTTTTCACAAACTGTCAGTGCAGCGACACTCAGTCCTGTTATACACACTGTCAGTGCCGGGACACTCAGCCCTGTTAAACACATATTGTCAGTGCTGGGACACTCAGTCCTGTTATACACAATGTCAGTGCTGGGTCACTCAGTCCTGTTATACACACACTGTCGGTGCAGGGAGACTCAGTCACGTTTTACACACTGTCAGTGCTGGGACACTCAGTCCTGTTATACACACTGTCAGTGCCGGGACTCTCAGTCCTGTTATACACACACTGTCAGTGCAGGGACGCTCAGTCCTGTTATACACGCTGTCTGTGCGAAAGAACAAAGAACAAAGAAAATTACAGCACAGGAACAGGCCCTTCGGCCCTCCAAGCCTGCGCCGATCCAGATCCTCTATCTAAACATGTCGCCTATTTTCTAAGGGTCTGTATCTCTTTTCTTCCTGCCCATTCATGTATCTGTCTAGATACATCTTAAAAGACGCCATCGTGCCCGCATCTACCACCTCCGCTGGCAATGCGTTCCAGGCACCCACCACCCTCTGCGTAAAGAACTTTCCACGCATATCCCCCCTAAACTTTTCCCCTTTCACTTTGAACTCGTGTCCTCTAGTAATTGAATCCCCCACTCTTGGAAAAAGCCTCTTGCTATCCACCCTGTCTATACCTCTCATGATTTTGTACACCTCAATCAGGTCCCCCCTCAACCTCCGTCTTTCTAATGAAAATAATCCTAATCTACTCAACCTCTCTTCATAGCTAGCGCCCTCCATACCAGGCAACATCCTGGTGAACCTCCTCTGCACCCTCTCCAAAGCATCCACATCCTTTTGGTAATGTGGCGACCAGAACTGCACGCAGTATTCCAAATGTGGCCAAACCAAAGTCCTAGACAACTGTAACATGACCTGCCAACTCTTGTACTCAATACACCGTCCGATGAAGGAAAGCATGCCGTATGCCTTCTTGACCACTCTATTTACCTGCGTTGCCACCTTCAGGGAACAGTGGACCTGAACACCCAAATCTCTCTGGACATCAATTTTCCCCAGGACTTTTCCATTTACTGTATAGTTCACTCTTGAATTGGATCTTCCAAAATGCATCACCTCGCATTTGCCCTGATTGAACTCCATCTGCCATTTCTCTGCCCAACTCTCCAATCTATCTATATTCTGCTGTATTCTCTGACAGTCCCCTTCACTATCTGCTACTCCACCAATCTTAGTGTCGTCTGCAAACTTGCTAATCAGTCCACCTATACTTTCCTCCAAATCATTAATGCTGGGACAATCAGTCCTGTCATACACACATTGTCTGTGCAGGGACAATCAGTCCTGTGACACACACACTGTCTGTGCAGGGACAATCAGTCCTGTTATGCACACACTGTCAGTGCTGGGACACTCAGTCCTGTCATACACACACTGTCTGTGCTGGGACAATAAGTCCTGTTATGCACACACAGTCAGTGCGGGGCCACTCAGTCCTCATATACACACATGGTCAGTGCTGGGACACTCAGTCCTGTTATACACACTGTCAATTTTGGGACACTCAGTCCTGTTATAAACACGGTCAGTGCTGAGACACTCAGTCCAGTTATACACACACAGACCCTGTTGGGACAGTGAGTCCTGTTACACACACACTGTCAGTGCTGAGACACTCAGTCCTGTTATACACACACTGTCAGTTTTGGGACACTCAGTCCTGTTATACACACTGTCAGTGCTGAGACACTCAGTCCTGTCATACACACACTGTCTGTGCTGGGACAATCAGTCCTGTTATACAGACACTGTCAGTGCTGGGACACTCAGTCCTGTTATACACACTATCAGTGCTGGGACACTCAGTCCTGCTTTACACACACTGTCTGTGCTGGGACAAGCAGTCCTGTTACGCACATTGTCAGTGCTGGGACACTCAGTCCTGTTATACACAATGTCAGTGCTGGGACACTCAGTCCTGTTATACACAATGTCAGTGCTGGGACACTCAGTCCTGTTATACACACACTGTCATTGCTGGGACACTCAGTCCTGTTATACACAATGTCAGTGCTGGGACACTCAGTCCTGTTATACACAATGTCAGTGCTGGGACACTCAGTCCTGTTACGCACATTGTCAGTGCTGGGACACTCAGTCCTGTTATACACAATGTCAGTGCTGGGACACTCAGTCCAGTTATCCACACACTGTCAGTGCTGGGACAATCAGTCCTGTTGTACAAATGTCAGTGCTGGGACACTCAGTCCTGTTATACACACTGTCAGTGCAGGGACACTCAGTCCTGTTAAACACACACTGTCAGTGCTGGGACACTCAGCCCTGTTTTACACACTGTCAGTGCTGGGACACTCAGTCCTGTTATACACACTGTCAGTGCTGGGACACTCAGTCCTGTTGTGCACACTTTCAGTGCTGGGACACTCAGTCCTGTTTTTCACACACTGTCAGTGCTGGGACACTCAGTCCTGTTGTGCACACTTTCAGTGCTGGGACACTCAGTCCTGTTATACACACACATTCTGTGCTGGGACACTCGGTCCTGTTATACACACACTGTCAGAGCAGGGACACTCAGTCCTGTTATACACACTTTCACTGCTGGGACACTCTGTCCTGTTATACACACACAGTCAGTGCGGGGCCACTCAGTCCTCATATACACACATGGTCAGTGCTGGGACACTCAGTCCTGTTCTAAACACTGTCAGTGCTGAGACACTCAGTCCTGTTATACACAATGTCAGTGCTGGGACACTCAGTCCTGCTTTGCACACACTGTCTGTGCTGGGACAAGCAGTCCTGTTATGCACATTGTCAGTGCTGGGACACTCAGTCCTGTTATACACACTGTCAGTGCTGAGACACTCAGTCCTGTTATACACACACTGTCAGTGCTGAGACACTCAGTCCTGTTATACACACACTGTGTGTGCTGGGACAATCAGTCCTCTTATACAGACACTGTCAGTGCTGAGACACTGAGTCCTGTTATACACACACAGTCATTGCTGGGACACTGAGTCCTGTTAAACACACATTGTCAGTGCTGGGACACTCAGTCCTGTTATACACAACGTCAGTGCTGGGACACTCAGTCCTGTTATACACACATTGTCAGTGCTGGGACACTCAGTCCTGTTTTACACACTGTCAGTGCTGGGACACTCAGTCTTGTTATACACACACTGTCAGTGCTGGGACACTCAGTCCTGTTATGCACACACTGTCTGTGCTGGGACAATCAGTCCTGTAAAACACACACTGACAGTGCTGGGACACTCAGTTCTGTTATACATACGTTGTCAGTGATGGGATACTCAGTCCTGTTATGCACAATGTCAGTGCTGGGACACTCATCCTGTTTTTCACAAACTGTCAGTGCAGCGACACTCAGTCCTGTTGTACACACTGTCAGTGCCGGGACACTCAGCCCTGTTAAACACATATTGTCAGTGCTGGGACACTCAGTCCCGTTATACACACTGTCAGTGCTGGGACACTCAGTCCTGTTATACACACACTGTCAGTGCTGGGTCACTCAGCCCAGTTATACACAATGTCAGTGCTGGGACACTCAGTCCTGTTATACACACACTGTCAGTGCTGGGACACTCAGTCCTGTTATACACAATGTCAGTGCTGGGACACTCAGTCCTGTTATACACACACTGTCAGTGCTGGGACGCTCAGTCCTGTTAGACACACTGTCAGTGCTGGGACACTCAGTACTGTTATACACACACTGTCAGTGCTGGGACACTCAGTCCTGTTAAACACACACTGTCAGTGCAGGGACAATCAGTACTGTTATACACAACGTCAGTGCTGGGACACTCAGTCCTGTTATACACACACTGTCAGTGCAGGGACACTCAGTCCTGTTATACACACTGTCTGTGCTAAAGAACAAAGAACAAATAAAATTACAGCACAGGAACAGGCCCTTCGGCCCTCCAAGCCTGCGCCGATCCAGATCCTCTATCTAAACATGTCGCCTATTTTCTAAGGGTCTGTATCTCTTTTCTTCCTGCCCATTCATGTATCTGTCTAGATACATCTTAAAAGACGCCATCGTGCCCGCATCTACCACCTCCGCTGGCAACGCGTTCCAGGCACCCACCACCCTCTGCGTAAAGAACTTTCCACGCATATCCCCCCTAAACTTTTCCCCTTTCACTTTGAACTCGTGTCCTCTAGTAATTGAATCCCCCACTCTTGGAAAAAGCCTCTTGCTATCCACCCTGTCTATACCTCTCATGATTTTGTACACCTCAATCAGGTCCCCCCTCAACCTCCGTCTTTCTAATGAAAATAATCCTAATCTACTCAACCTCTCTTCATAGCTAGCGCCCTCCATACCAGGCAACATCCTGGTGAACCTCCTCTGCACCCTCTCCAAAGCATCCACATCCTTTTGGTAATGTGGCGACCAGAACTGCACGCAGTATTCCAAATGTGGCCGAACCAAAGTCCTATACAACTGTAACATGACCTGCCAACTCTTGTACTCAATACACCGTCCGATGAAGGAAAGCATGCCGTATGCCTTCTTGACCACTCTATTTACCTGCGTTGCCACCTTCAGGGAACAGTGGACCTGAAAAGCCAAATCTCTCTGGACATCAATTTTCCCCAGGACTTTTCCATTTACTGTATAGTTCACTCTTGAATTGGATCTTCCAAAATGCATCACCTCGCATTTGCCCTGATTGAACTCCATCTGCCATTTCTCTGCCCAACTCTCCAATCTATCTATATTCTGCTGTATTCTCTGACAGTCCCCTTCACTATCTGCTACTCCACCAATCTTAGTGTCGTCTGCAAACTTGCTAATCAGTCCACCTATACTTTCCTCCAAATCATTAATGCTGGGACAATCAGTCCTGTCATACACACACTGTCAGTGCTGGGACACTCAGTCCTGTCATACACACACTGTCTGTGCAGGGACACTCAGTCCTGTTATGCACACACAGTCAGTGCTGGGACAATCAGTCCTGTTATACACAGTGTCAGTGCTGGGACACTCAGTCCTGTTGTGCACACTGTCAGTGCTGGGACACTCGGTCCTGTTATACACACACTTTCAGTGCTGGGACACTCAGTCCCGTTATACAAACTGTCAGGGCTGGGACACTCAGTCTTGTTATACACACCCTGTCTGTGCTGGGACAATCAGTCCTGTTATATACACACTGTCAGTGCAGGGACACTCAGTCCTGTCATACACACACTGTCTGTGCTGGGACAATAAGTCCTGTTATGCACACAGTGTCAGTGCTGGGACACTCAGTCCTGTTGTACAAATGTCAGTGCTGGGACACTCAGTCCTGTTATACACACTGTCAGTGCAGGGACACTCAGTCCTGTTAAACACACACTGTCAGTGCTGGGACACTCAGTCCTGTCATACACACACTGTCTGTGCTGGGACACTCAGTCCTGTTTTTCACACACTGTCAGTGCTGGGACACTCAGTCCTGTTGTGCACACTTTCAGTGCTGGGACACTCAGTCCTGTTATACACACACATTCTGTGCTGGGACACTCGGTCCTGTTATACACACACTTTCAGTGCTGGGACACTCGGTCCTGTTATACACACACTTTCAGTGCTGGGACACTCAGTCCCGTTATACAAACTGTCAGGGCTGGGACACTCAGTCTTGTTATACACACCCTGTCTGTGCTGGGACAATCAGTCCTGTTATACACACACTGTCAGTGCAGGGACACTCAGTCTTGTCATACACACACTGTCTGTGCTGGGACACTCAGTCCTGTTGTGCACACTTTCAGTGCTGGGACACTCGGTCTTGTTATACACACACATTCTGTGCTGGGACACTCGGTCCTGTTATACACACACTGTCAGAGCAGGGACACTCAGTCCTCATATACACACATGGTCAGTGCTGGGACACTCAGTCCTGTTCTAAACACTGTCAGTGCTGAGACACTCAGTCCTGTTATACACAATGTCAGTGCTGGGACACTCAGTCCTGCTTTACACACACTGTCTGTGCTGGGACAAGCAGTCCTGTTATGCACATTGTCAGTGCTGGGACACTCAGTCCTGTTATACACACTGTCAGTGCTGAGACACTGAGTCCTGTTATACACACACAGTCATTGCTGGGACACTGAGTCCTGTTATACACACATGTCAGTGCTGGGTCACTCAGCCCAGTTATACACAATGTCAGTGCTGGGACACTCAGTCCTGTTATACACACTGTCAGTGCTGGGACACTCAGTACTGTTATACACAATGTCAGTGCTGGGACACTCAGTCCTGTTATACACACACTGTCAGTGCTGGGACACTCAGTCCTGTTAGACACACTGTCAGTGCTGGGACACTCAGTACTGTTATACACAACGTCAGTGCTGGGACACTCAGTCCTGTTATACACACACTGTCAGTGCAGGGACACTCAGTCCTGTTATACACACTGTCTGTGCTAAAGAACAAAGAACAAATAAAATTACAGCACAGGAACAGGCCCTTGGGCCCTCCAAGCCTGCGCCGATCCAGATCCTCTATCTAAACATGTCGCCTATTTTCTAAGGGTCTGTATCTCTTTTCTTCCTGCCCATTCATGTATCTGTCTAGATACATCTTAAAAGACGCCATCGTGCCCGCATCTACCACCTCCGCTGGCAACGCGTTCCAGGCACCCACCACCCTCTGCGTAAAGAACTTTCCACGCATATCCCCCCTAAACTTTTCCCCTTTCACTTTGAACTCGTGTCCTCTAGTAATTGAATCCCCCACTCTTGGAAAAAGCCTCTTGCTATCCACCCTGTCTATACCTCTCATGATTTTGTACACCTCAATCAGGTCCCCCATCAACCTCCGCCTTTCTAATGAAAATAATCCTAATCTGCTCAACCTCTCTTCATAGCTAGCGCCCTCCATACCAGGCAACATCCTGGTGAACCTCCTCTGCACCCTCTCCAAAGCATCCACATCCTTTTGGTAATGTGGCGACCAGAACTGCACGCAGTATTCCAAATGTGGCCGAACCAAAGTCCTATACAACTGTAACATGACCTGCCAACTCTTGTACTCAATACACCGTCCGATGAAGGAAAGCATGCCGTATGCCTTCTTGACCACTCTATTTACCTGCGTTGCCACCTTCAGGGAACAGTGGACCTGAAAAGCCAAATCTCTCTGGACATCAATTTTCCCCAGGACTTTTCCATTTACTGTATAGTTCACTCTTGAATTGGATCTTCCAAAATGCATCACCTCGCATTTGCCCTGATTGAACTCCATCTGCCATTTCTCTGCCCAACTCTCCAATCTATCTATATTCTGCTGTATTCTCTGACAGTCCCCTTCACTATCTGCTACTCCACCAATCTTAGTGTCGTCTGCAAACTTGCTAATCAGTCCACCTATACTTTCCTCCAAATCATTAATGCTGGGACAATCAGTCCTGTCATACACACACTGTCAGTGCTGAGACAATCAGTCCTGTTATACACAGTGTCAGTGCTGGGACACTCAGTCCTGTTGTGCACACTGTCAGTGCTGGGACAATCAGTCCTGTTATGCACACACTGTCAGTGCTGGGACACTCAGTCCTGTCATACACACACTGTCTGTGCTGGGACAATAAGTCCTGTTATGCACACACAGTCAGTGCGGGGCCACTCAGTCCTCATATACACACATGGTCAGTGCTGGGACACTCAGTCCTGTTATACACACTGTCAATTTTGGGACACTCAGTCCTGTTATAAACACGGTCAGTGCTGAGACACTCAGTCCAGTTATACACACACAGACCCTGTTGCACAGTGAGTCCTGTTACACACACACTGTCAGTGCTGAGACACTCAGTCCTGTTATACACACACTATCAGTTTTGGGACACTCAGTCCTGTTATACACACTGTCAGTGCTGAGACACTCAGTCCTGTTATACACACACTGTGTGTGCTGGGACAATCAGTCCTGTTATACAGACACTGTCAGTGCTGGGACACTCAGTCCTGTTATACACACTATCAGTGCTGGGACACTCAGTCCTGCTTTACACACACTGTCTGTGCTGGGACAAGCAGTCCTGTTATGCACATTGTCAGTGCTGGGACACTCAGTCCTGTTGAACAAATGTCAGTGCTGGGACACTCAGTCCTGTTATACACACTGTCAGTGCAGGGACACTCAGTCCTGTTAAACACACACTGTCAGTGCTGGGACACTCAGCCCTGTTTTACACACTGTCAGTGCTGGGACACTCAGTCCTGTTATACACACTGTCAGTGCTGGGACACTCAGTCCTGTTATACACAGTGTCAGTGCTGGGACACTCAGTCCTGTTGTGCACACTTTCAGTGCTGGGACACTCAGTCCTGTTTTTCACACACAGTCAGTCCTGGGACACTCAGTCCTGTTGTGCACACTTTCAGTGCTGGGACACTCAGTCCTGTTATACACACACATTCTGTGCTGGGACACTCGGTCCTGTTATACACACACTTTCAGTGCTGGGACACTCAGTCCCGTTATACAAACTGTCAGGGCTGGGACACTCAGTCTTGTTATACACACCCTGTCTGTGCTGGGACAATCAGTCCTGTTATTCATACACTGTCATTGCAGGGACACTCAGTCCTGTCATACACACACTGTCTGTGCTGGGACAATAAGTCCTGTTATGCGCACAGTGTCAGTGCTGGGACACTCAGTCCTGTTGTGCACACTTTCAGTGCTGGGACACTCGGTCCTGTTATACACACACATTCTGTGCTGGGACACTCGGTCCTGTTATACACACACTGTCAGAGCAGGGACACTCAGTCCTGTTATACACACTTTCACTGCTGGGACACTCTGTCCTGTTATACACACACAGTCAGTGCGGGGCCACTCAGTCCTCATATACACACATGGTCAGTGCTGGGACACTCAGTCCTGTTCTAAACACTGTCAGTGCTGAGACACTCAGTCCTGTTATACACAATGTCAGTGCTGGGACACTCAGTCCTGCTTTACACACTGTCTGTGCTGGGACAAGCAGTCCTGTTATGCACATTGTCAGTGCTGGGACACTCAGTCCTGTTATACACACTGTCAGTGCTGAGACACTCAGTCCTGTTATACACACACTGTGTGTGCTGGGACAATCAGTCCTCTTATACAGACACTGTCAGTGCTGAGACACTGAGTCCTGTTATACACACACAGTCATTGCTGGGACACTGAGTCCAGTTATACACACATGTCAGTGCTGGGTCACTCAGCCCAGTTATACACAATGTCAGTGCTGGGACACTCAGTCCTGTTATACACACTGTCAGTGCTGGGACACTCAGTACTGTTATACACAATGTCAGTGCTGGGACACTCAGTCCTGTTATACACACACTGTCAGTGCTGGGACACTCAGTCCTGTTAGACACACTGTCAGTGCTGGGACACTCAGTACTGTTATACACACACTGTCAGTGCTGGGACACTCAGTACTGTTATACACAACGTCAGTGCTGGGACACTCAGTCCTGTTATACACACACTGTCAGTGCAGGGACACTCAGTCCTGTTTTACACACTGTCTGTGCTAAAGAACAAAGAACAAATAAAATTACAGCACAGGAACAGGCCCTTGGGTCCTCCAAGCCTGCGCCGATCCAGATCCTCTATCTAAACATGTCGCCTATTTTCTAAGGGTCTGTATCTCATTTCTTCCTGCCCATTCATGTATCTGTCTAGATACATCTTAAAAGACGCCATCGTGCCCGCATCTACCACCTCCGCTGGCAACGCGTTCCAGGCACCCACCACCCTCTGCGTAAAGAACTTTCCACGCATATCCCCCCTAAACTTTTCCCCTTTCACTTTGAACTCGTGTCCTCTAGTAATTGAATCCCCCACTCTTGGAAAAAGCCTCTTGCTATCCACCCTGTCTATACCTCTCATGATTTTGTACACCTCAATCAGGTCCCCCCTCAACCTCCGTCTTTCTAATGAAAATAATCCTAATCTACTCAACCTCTCTTCATAGCTAGCGCCCTCCATACCAGGCAACATCCTGGTGAACCTCCTCTGCACCCTCTCCAAAGCATCCACATCCTTTTGGTAATGTGGCGACCAGAACTGCACGCAGTATTCCAAATGTGGCCGAACCAAAGTCCTATACAACTGTAACATGACCTGCCAACTCTTGTACTCAATACACCGTCCGATGAAGGAAAGCATGCCGTATGCCTTCTTGACCACTCTATTTACCTGCGTTGCCACCTTCAGGGAACAGTGGACCTGAAAAGCCAAATCTCTCTGGACATCAATTTTCCCCAGGACTTTTCCATTTACTGTATAGTTCACTCTTGAATTGGATCTTCCAAAATGCATCACCTCGCATTTGCCCTGATTGAACTCCATCTGCCATTTCTCTGCCCAACTCTCCAATCTATCTATATTCTGCTGTATTCTCTGACAGTCCCCTTCACTATCTGCTACTCCACCAATCTTAGTGTCGTCTGCAAACTTGCTAATCAGTCCACCTATACTTTCCTCCAAATCATTAATGCTGGGACAATCAGTCCTGTCATACACACACTGTCAGTGCTGGGACACTCAGTCCTGTCATACACACACTGTCTGTGCAGGGACACTCAGTCCTGTTATGCACACACAGTCAGTGCTGGGACAATCAGTCCTGTTATACACAGTGTCAGTGCTGGGACACTCAGTCCTGTTGTGCACACTGTCAGTGCTGGGACACTCGGTCCTGTTATACACACACTTTCAGTGCTGGGACACTCAGTCCCGTTATACAAACTGTCAGGGCTGGGACACTCAGTCTTGTTATACACACCCTGTCTGTGCTGGGACAATCAGTCCTGTTATATACACACTGTCAGTGCAGGGACACTCAGTCCTGTCATACACACACTGTCTGTGCTGGGACAATAAGTCCTGTTATGCACACAGTGTCAGTGCTGGGACACTCAGTCCTGTTGTACAAATGTCAGTGCTGGGACACTCAGTCCTGTTATACACACTGTCAGTGCAGGGACACTCAGTCCTGTTAAACACACACTGTCAGTGCTGGGACACTCAGTCCTGTCATACACACACTGTCTGTGCTGGGACACTCAGTCCTGTTTTTCACACACTGTCAGTGCTGGGACACTCAGTCCTGTTGTGCACACTTTCAGTGCTGGGACACTCAGTCCTGTTATACACACACATTCTGTGCTGGGACACTCGGTCCTGTTATACACACACTTTCAGTGCTGGGACACTCAGTCCCGTTATACAAACTGTCAGGGCTGGGACACTCAGTCTTGTTATACACACCCTGTCTGTGCTGGGACAATCAGTCCTGTTATACACACACTGTCAGTGCAGGGACACTCAGTCTTGTCATACACACACTGTCTGTGCTGGGACACTCAGTCCTGTTGTGCACACTTTCAGTGCTGGGACACTCGGTCTTGTTATACACACACATTCTGTGCTGGGACACTCGGTCCTGTTATACACACACTGTCAGAGCAGGGACACTCAGTCCTGTTATACACACTTTCACTGCTGGGACACTCTGTCCTGTTATACACACACAGTCAGTGCGGGGCCACTCAGTCCTCATATACACACATGGTCAGTGCTGGGACACTCAGTCCTGTTCTAAACACTGTCAGTGCTGAGACACTCAGTCCTGTTATACACAATGTCAGTGCTGGGACACTCAGTCCTGCTTTACACACACTGTCTGTGCTGGGACAAGCAGTCCTGTTATGCACATTGTCAGTGCTGGGACACTCAGTCCTGTTATACACACTGTCAGTGCTGAGACACTGAGTCCTGTTATACACACACAGTCATTGCTGGGACACTGAGTCCTGTTATACACACATGTCAGTGCTGGGTCACTCAGCCCAGTTATACACAATGTCAGTGCTGGGACACTCAGTCCTGTTATACACACTGTCAGTGCTGGGACACTCAGTACTGTTATACACAATGTCAGTGCTGGGACACTCAGTCCTGTTATACACACACTGTCAGTGCTGGGACACTCAGTCCTGTTAGACACACTGTCAGTGCTGGGACACTCAGTACTGTTATACACAACGTCAGTGCTGGGACACTCAGTCCTGTTATACACACACTGTCAGTGCAGGGACACTCAGTCCTGTTATACACACTGTCTGTGCTAAAGAACAAAGAACAAATAAAATTACAGCACAGGAACAGGCCCTTGGGCCCTCCAAGCCTGCGCCGATCCAGATCCTCTATCTAAACATGTCGCCTATTTTCTAAGGGTCTGTATCTCTTTTCTTCCTGCCCATTCATGTATCTGTCTAGATACATCTTAAAAGACGCCATCGTGCCCGCATCTACCACCTCCGCTGGCAACGCGTTCCAGGCACCCACCACCCTCTGCGTAAAGAACTTTCCACGCATATCCCCCCTAAACTTTTCCCCTTTCACTTTGAACTCGTGTCCTCTAGTAATTGAATCCCCCACTCTTGGAAAAAGCCTCTTGCTATCCACCCTGTCTATACCTCTCATGATTTTGTACACCTCAATCAGGTCCCCCATCAACCTCCGCCTTTCTAATGAAAATAATCCTAATCTGCTCAACCTCTCTTCATAGCTAGCGCCCTCCATACCAGGCAACATCCTGGTGAACCTCCTCCGCACCCTCTCCAAAGCATCCACATCCTTTTGGTAATGTGGCGACCAGAACTGCACGCAGTATTCCAAATGTGGCCGAACCAAAGTCCTATACAACTGTAACATGACCTGCCAACTCTTGTACTCAATACACCGTCCGATGAAGGAAAGCATGCCGTATGCCTTCTTGACCACTCTATTTACCTGCGTTGCCACCTTCAGGGAACAGTGGACCTGAACACCCAAATCTCTCTGTAAATCAATTTTCCCCAGGACTTTTCCATTTAATGTATAGTTCACTCTTGAATTGGATCTTCCAAAATGCATCACCTCGCATTTGCCCTGATTGAACTCCATCTGCCATTTCTCTGCCCAACTCTCCAATCTATCTATATTCTGCTGTATTCTCTGACAGTCCCCTTCACTATCTGCTACTCCACCAATCTTAGTGTCGTCTGCAAACTTGCTAATCAGTCCACCTATACTTTCCTCCAAATCATTAATGCTGGGACAATCAGTCCTGTCATACACACACTGTCTGTGCAGGGACAATCAGTCCTGTTATGCACACACTGTCAGTGCTGGGACACTCAGTCCTGTCATACACACACTGTCTGTGCAGGGACAATCAATCCTGTTATGCACACACTGTCAGTGCTGGGACAATCAGTCCTGTCATACACACACTGTCTGTGCAGGGACAATCAGTCCTGTGCTGCACACACTGTCAGTGCTGGGACACTCAGTCCTGTGCTGCACACATGGTCAGTGTTGGGACACTCAGTCCTCATGTCCACACACTGTCAGTGCTGGGACACTCAGTCCTGTGCTGCACACACTGTCAGTGCTGGGACACTCAGTCCTGTGCTGCACACACTGTCATTGCTGGGACGCTCAGTCCTGTGCTGCACACATGGTCAGTGTTGGGACACTCAGTCCTCATGTCCACACACTGTCAGTGCTGGGACACTCAGTCCTGTGCTGCACACACAGTCAGGGCTGGGACACTCAGTCCTGTTATACACACAGTCAGGGCTGGGACACTCAGTCCTCATGTCCACACATGTTCTGTGCTGGGACAATAAGTCCTGTTATGCACACACTGTCAGTGTTGGGTCACTCAGCCCTGTTATACACACTGTCAGTGCTGGGACACTCAGTCCTGTGCTGCACACACAGTCAGGGCTGGGACACTCAGTCCTGTTCTGCTCTTTCGGGCATGTTTGTCAGTTGATTTGATTCTGCGTCACGCCTTCCTCTTACTGGGGTGAGACTGACTTTGTGGAGCAGTGTGAGCCAGTGTTTCCACTGATTTTCCTGTGGCTCTCTTTCACTAAATGGTGACTAGAAATTTATGCTCTTGTACAGCACAGCAACAGCTTTGGCCCAACAGGTCTGCACAGGTTCAAACGAGATTCTTCTCTCCCCATCAGCATAACCTTCTATTCTTTTCTCCATCGTGCGCTCTAATCAAGGTTGTCCACAAGTTATCATAACTTCTCTCATTCAATCCCTCTGGACCTGAACCCCAGTGCTTGTTTTTTTTTTAGTTGCCTTGTTAACCTTGTTCCTGCAGTGATTTGTGACTGTGTACCTCAAGTTCCTTTGGCTTTTCTGCCCCATTATAAACAATATTTGGCCTTCTCTTTGTTTCTCTCTAAATGCACCATCTCACACTTTGCTATCATAAAATTAAGCTGCCAATTACACACCCATTTTGCAAGTGTCTTGATGTCTTTCTGTATTTTGTTCCAGACCTTCTCAGTATTAACTACACTCCACATCTGGGAAGTTTGATATTTTATTCCTGATTCCCGAGTCCATTTGTGTAGATGATGAACAACAACAGCATCAATTCCTGTGGAACACTACTTCCCACCTTTTGCCAGTCTGAGTAACTATCTTTAGCCCCTACTCTCTGTTTTGTAGCCAGTTTGCTGTCCATCAAGCTGTGCTTGTTCCCGTACTGACTTCTCTGTTAGTAACAGTTGTGACGTTGGAGGTCAGGTTTCCAGTGACTATGACAGTTACTGATGGTTCTGGATCTTACCGGATACATATATGTGGGCGTAGCTTGTGGCCTTCCCCACCTTGTTCGCTATGACACTTTTATAAACGCCCGCGTGAGAATGGTCGGCACAGCGAATGACCAAGCGATGGATGTCTTTATCTGTGGCGGAGAGAAGCCGTGGTAATGAAACTGTTAAGAGCTATGAAATGGGTAGCAAGCAGGAGCGCGTGGGCAACACATGGAGGCAAAGGAAGGTGAGGGTTCATGTTTGAATGCGACCTCTGACCCGCATCCGGCCATGTCAGGCAGCCTGGTGACAAGCATCGTGTGACCCAGTGCTGCTTGACATCGACACGATGGGCCGAATGGCCTCGCCTTTACCAGCATACTACTGCCTGACATGGAGTAGCCGAGGAGCCCTGGATGGGCCTCGTGCTAATTTCTCAGGAATTTTGTTGGACACTAAGGGAATTAAGAGATATGGGGATGGGGGTGGGAAAGCGAAACTGAGGTAGAAGATCTGCCATGATCTTATTTAATGGGGGAGCATGCTCGAGGGGCCGAATGGCCTACACCTTGCTCCTATTTCTTACACTGTAAGGTTCTTAATTCTGAGCAACCTCCAAGTTTCAAGGCCCGATTGAAATTCTGGAACATTCCACAAATATTCAATCGTAAAAGGTTCACAAGTCATGATCCAGCAGGAATGGGGAACAGAGGGAGCTGTGTGTGGGAAGCATATGTCTGGTGACTGTACGTCTACCACTGATGATGGTGAGCTGCCGATGTGGTAATGGAGATTATTGCTCTGCATTTTGAGAACTGCCTGTTCTACCCCGAATGACCATGAAGATTCAGCGTCGTGACATGCGCCCGTGTCACTTTTCTTTGCGTTTGTTAACGCAGCACTCGGGAAGGTTTAGTGGATTTACGTACACTGTGTCATCCTCCACTCGTCTGTGCTCTCCAGCTTGTGACCATTGTGGTACCAGGTGATGGCAGGGTAGGGTAGACCCGTCACCTGACACTCCAGGACTGCGTCCTTTCCCTCCATCACATCGATGTTCTGGATGGGTTTGATAAAATCCGGCATGGTGAAGCGTTCCATCTCGTTTTCTGGGATCTCAGGCTCCTCAGGAATCGAGGGCATCTTCTCCAGTTTGGCCCTGTGAAGAGAGAGAAGATGAGAAATGGGGGCTGGCTCGTCGTTCATGGTAACCACTGTCTCCTCTCACGGTGGAGGGACGTGACGGGGAGGAGAAATCTCAGCTGAATAGATTGAACAGCTTCCAGGGAACTTGGACACTGGGGATCTACCAAAGAAACCTCGAGACAGGGGATCTCCTGACCACAGAAACCTGGACACCAGGGATCTACGGACAACAAAAACCTGGACACTGGGGATCTACTGGCCACATCAACTTGAACACGGGGGATCTACTGACCACAGAAACCTGGACCCAAGGGATCTACTCCCCAAAGAAACTCTGAGACAGGGGATCTACTGGCCACAGGAACCTGGTCACAGGGGATCTACTACCACAGAAACTTGAACACAGGGGATCTACTGACCACTGGGACTTGAGCATAGGGGATCTACTGATCACAGAAACTTGGACATAGGGGATCTACTGAACAAAGAAACCTGGACACAGAGGATCTACTGACCACAGAAACTTGAACAAGGGGATCTACTGACTGCAGAAACCTGGGCACGGGATCTACTGCCCACAGAAACCTGGGCACAGGGGATCTACTGACCACAGAAACTTGAACACTGGGGATCTACTGACCACAGGGGCTGGAACATGGGGATCTACTGATCACAGAAATTTGGACACTTGGGATCTACTGACCACATAAACCTGGATGTGGGGATCTATTGACCACAGAAACTTGGGCACAAGGGATCTACTAACCACAGAAACTTGACACTGGGATCTACTGACCACAGAAACTTGACACCGGGATCTACTGGCCACAGAAACCTGGACACTGGGGATCTACTGACCACAGAAACATGGACACTGTGGATCTACGGACCACAGAAACCTGGCCACAGGGATCTACTGACCACATAAACTTGGACACAGGAGATCTACTGACCACTGAAACATGAACACAGGGGATCTACTGACCACAGAATCCTGGACACTGGGGATCTATTGACCACGAAACTTGACACCGGGATCTACTGACCACAGAAACCTGGCCACAGGGATCTACTGACCACAGAAACTTGGACACAGGGGATCTACTGTCCACAGAAACCTGGCCACAGGGATCTACTGACCACAGAAACTTGGACACTGGGGATCTACTGGCAACAGAAACCTGGACACAGGGATCTACTGACCACAGAAACCTGGACACGGGAATCTACTGACCACAGAAACTTGAACACAGGAGATCTACTGACCACAGAAACCTTGACACAGGGATCTACTGACCACAGAGACCTGGCCACGAAGATCTACTGACCATCAGAAATGTGGACACAGGGTTCTACTGACCACAGAAACCTGGACACTGGGGAACTACTGACCACAGAAACCTGGACACTGGGGATCTACTGACCACAGAAACTTGGACACTGGGGATCTACGGACCACAGAAACCTGGCCACAGGGATCTACTGACCACAGAAACCTGGACACTGGGGAACTAC
The DNA here is from genome assembly GCF_036365525.1 of Heterodontus francisci. Classification (NCBI taxonomy): domain Eukaryota; kingdom Metazoa; phylum Chordata; class Chondrichthyes; order Heterodontiformes; family Heterodontidae; genus Heterodontus; species Heterodontus francisci. Next base: position 10,052,373 of record NC_090377.1, read on the forward strand.
TGACCACAGAAACTTGGACACCGAGGATCTACTGACCACAGAAACCTGGACACTGGGGATCTACGGACAACACAAACCTGGACACAGGGGTCTACTGACCATAGAAACTTGGACACCGAGGATCTACGGACCACTCAAACCTGGACACTGGGGAACTACGGACCACAGAAACTTGGACACTGGGGATCTACGGACCACAGAAACCTGGCCACAGGGATCTACTGACCACAGAAACTTGGACACTGGGGATCTACGGACCACAGAAACCTGGCCACAGGGATCTACTGACCACAGAAACCTGGACACAGGTATCTACTAACCACAGAAACCTGGACACTGGGGATCTACTGACCACAGAAACCTGGACACTGGGGATCTACCAACCACAGAAACTTGGACACTGGGGATCTACGGACAACACAAACCTGGACACAGGGGTCTACTGACCACAGAAACCTGGTCACGGGGATCTACTGACCACAGAAACCTGAACACAGGAGATCTACTGACCGTATAAACCTGGACACAGGGATCTACTGGCCACTGAAACTTGAACACCGGGGATCTACTGACCACAGAAACCTTGACACGGGGATCTACTGACCACAGAAAACTTGACACAGGGATCTACTGCCCACAGAAATGTGGACACAGGGATCTACTGACCACAGAAACTTGGACACAGGGGATCTACTGACCACAGAGACGTGGACACAGGCAATCTACTGACCATGGAAACCCAGACACAGCGGATCTACTGACCATAGAAACTGGAATGCAGGGATCTACTGACCACCAGGAAACTCAAACACGAGGGATATCTGACTACAGAAACTCAAATTCAAGGATCTACTGACCACAAATACTCGGACACATTGAATCTACTGACCACAGATAGAGTCATGGAGTCATCGAGTTACTCAGCACAGAAGCAGGCCCTTCGGCCCATCGATGCTCAGACACAAGAGATATGAGACTATGTGCCTTACTCTAAACAGCCGGAAAACTAAGGCCCTCTTCCAACCCACTCCCACAGCACAACATCATCCTCCTTCAACAGGATCCACAGCGAGACCCTGGAAAACATGGACCATTTTCCATATCTCAGGAGTTTTATCTGAATGAAGGCAGACATAGATGACGCAATCCACCACCGGCTTCAGTGTGCCAGCTCTGCCCTCGTCCGACTGAGGAACAGAGTATTCGAGGACCAGGAGCTCAAACCCAGGACTAAGGTCATGGTGTACCAGACAGCTTCAGAGACTTGGACAATCTACAGCAGGCACCTCAAGACACTGGAGAAATACCAGCAACGCCGTCTCCGCAAAATCCTTCACATTCATTGGCAGGATAATGTCAAAATCCTCTCCCAAGCCAACATTCCCAGCACTGAGGTGCTAATCAACCAAAACCAGCTTCGCTGGGCGGGCCACGTCACCCACAAGCCTGAAACCAGGCTCCTCAAACTGCTGCTCTACTCTGAGCTTCACCGTGGCAAAAGACTCCCAGGAGGACAGAGGAAACCCTTTAGGGATGTTCTCAAGGCATCCCTGAAGAAATCCAACATACCCACCGACTCATGGGATTCCCTGTCCCCACGACGACTCAAAGTGGAGAAGGTACATTTGGGAACCTCGTGAAATTTTGTCGGGAGCAGACAGAAGCCAAGTCCAGGCAGCGGAAGGAGCACACAGCACCCCCCCCCAAGTAACTGTTCAAACATCACTTGTCCCATGTGTGGTAGAGTCTGCGGTTTGCACATCAGACTTGTGAGCCATGTTAGGACTCATTGAACTGGAGTGGAAGCAAGGCATCCTTGTCCCAAGGGACTGCCTAAGAAGAAGATGACTGACCACAGACATAATGAATCTACTGACCACCAGGTAACTTGGATATAAAAGATCTCCTCACCACCAGGAAATTCAGACACAAGGGATCAACTGCCCACAGAAACCTGGATATGAGGGATCTACTGACCACTGGAACTCAAACACAGGAGATCTGCTGACCACTGACACTGGGACAAGAGGGATATATTGACCACAGAAATGCAAACATAGGAATCTGCTGACCACAGAAACTCAGACACAAGAGATCAATTGACTATCAGGGAACTCGGCCACAAAAATTCTACTGACCACAGAAATTTGGACACAAGGGATCCACTGACCGCAGAAGCTCAGACACAGGGATCAACTGACCACTAGGGAACTTGGACACAAGGGCTCTATTGATGACAGGAACCCGGACACGGGGGATCTGCTGACCACTGAAATGTGGATATGAGGGATTCACTGATGACCAGGGAACTCACATAATTCTCCCCAGGGTTCTGAAGCTTGTGATTCTCAACTGAAATGATGCTTCCTATAAAGGATCCCCTGGACCTCTACAACACTGCTTTACACACAGATAATGTAGACTGACACTCTAGTGCAGTACTGAGGGAGTGCTGCACTGTCGGAGGTGCCATCTTTCTGATAAGGCAATAAACAGAGGCCCCTGCCTTCCTGCTCAGTTGGACATAAAAGATCCCACAGCCATTATTTCAGGGGAATTCCCCCTGGTGCCCTGGGAAATACTTGTCCCTCAATCAAGATCACAAAAAAAAAATGCTCTGGTCATTTATCTTCTTCCTGTTTGTGGAATCTTGCTGTGCACCAATGGTCTGCTGCATTTCCTGCATTACAACAGTGACTACCCTCCGAAAGCATCTAATTGGCTGCCAAGCACTTTGGGACGTCCTGAGATGGTGAAAGGCGCAATAGAAATGCACGTCTGCCTGTTCTTTATTGCCAGAACCCCGTCACTGCCGTCCTTACATCGGCGACGAAACAACAGGCCGCGGCTCCTCCACGTAGAGTTCTCCCGAGCAGAAGGCATCCCCGTGGGCATTCTGGGCAACGGCGGCATACTCCCCTTCGTTCTCACTGGCCGCGTGCATGATGATGAGCGAGTGCAGCCCTTGATCCCTCGTGATCCGCACTTCCTCCGTCTCCACCACTCTCTCACCTGCCAAACAGCATCAACATGTCAAATCACTGGAGTTCGATTTTTAAAAATGATTATTATTCACAGATCATTAAAAGTAGCAACGCAGGTCAGTAACACAGGTCTTGGACAGAATCAGGAACTGGAAGTCAATATCAAAATTTGTGGACAACACTTAATTAGTAGGGTGTATTTAATACTGAGGAAGACTGCGACAAAACACAGCTCAATGTGAATAATGGGTGTATAAATGGCAAATTAATGTTAATATAGCTCAGTGTGAGCTGGCGCATACTGGTAGGAGGAATACAAAGGCCACAAAATGGGGTAGCGAAGGTACCTGAAGGGGTAGACACATTCAGAAATCTTTAAAAGGAGTCATGTAAGAAAGGAAGAGTTGCATTTATGTCATGGTCACCGGACGTCTCAAAGTGCTTTACAGCCAAGGAAGTACTTTTTGAAATGTAGTCACTGTTGTAAGGCAGGAAACAAGGCAGCCAATTTGCGCACAGCAAGCTCCCACAAACAGCAATGTGATAATGACCAGATAATCTGTTTTTGGTGATGTTGACTGAGGAATAAATATTGGGGACTCCCCTACTCTTCAAAATAGTGCCATGGAATCTTTTATATCCACCTTAGAGGGCATAATCTAAAAGACAGCACCTCAGACAATGCTGCAATCTCTCAGTACTGCACTTAAGTGTCAACCTTGATTTTTGTGCTCAAGTCCTGGACTGACAGTGCTTCCAACTGAGCCACTGCTGACCCTGTGCAAGTTAATAAGGCCAGAAAAAAGCAAACCAAGTGCTGGCTTCACGTCGAGTGGGGCAGAATTGAAAAGCAGGGAAGTTATGTTAAATTTGTACAGAACCTGGGTTAGATCCACTGGAGTTACTGTGAACAGTTCTGATCTCCAGATTACGAAAAGGATATAGAAGAACGAGAGAAGATGCAAAAGGAAATCACAAAGATAATGGCAGAACTGAAAGGTTATAACTAAGAAACGTCTTCACCCACAGAGCAATAATCCCTCTAAGCTGCATGAGTGTGTAGCACTCAGTAACTATGAGGTTCGCAAGCTGTAACCTTTACGATACTGCATTTGCGTGGATCCACAAAAAATATTTAATGGTACAGTGTATTAAATTGAACAGGCTGCGCACAACAAAAAATTTATAGAAGGATCATTGCCACAGAATATGGAACTAGCTACGACAATAAGTGCTTGAGGCAAATAGTCGGGATGCATTTAAGGGGAAGCTGGATAAACACAGGAGGGAGAAAGGAATAAAAGGATATATTGATGGGGTGAGATGAAGAGGCGTGGGAGGAGGCTCCTGTGGATCATAAACACTAGCGGGGACCAGTTGGGTCAGTAGACCTCTCCCTCACCTAGAGTGTCAGCCTAGATGTGTGTGCTCAAGTCTCTATAGTGACGACTTGAACCCACAATCTTCCGACTCAGATCATAGAGTCATAGAGTTATACAGCACAGAAACAGGCCCTTCGGCCCACCGTGTCCGTGCCAGCCATCGAGCCTATCTATTCTAATCCCATTTTCCAGCACTTGGCCCGTAGCCTTGTATGCTCTGGTATTTCAAGTGTTCATCTAAATACTTCTTAAATGTTAGAACCATGGTTATATACAGCACAGAAACAGGCCCTTTGGCCATTGTGTCCGTGCCGGCAATTAAGTACATATCAATTCCAATCCCATGATTCCACCCACCCCTGAGCCACAATTGGCATGTGAGGTAGCGTGCAATGGATTAATGGGAAAAGAACTGTACTGACACTCCCAGTGCTGGCACTGAGGAAATGCAGCTTTTCAGATGAGCAATAAAACAAGGCCCTCGCAGGTGCACATAAAAGTTCCAATGGCCATTACTTAGAAGAAGAGCAGGGGGAGTCTCTCCTCGATGTCCCTGGGACAAAATTTATTCCTCAGCTAACATCACGAAAAAACAGATTATCTGGTCATTATCACATAGCAGTTTGTGGGAGCTTGCTGTGCACAAATTGGTTGCCGCGTTTCCTACATTACAACAGTGACTACACTTCAAAGAAAAGTACTTCATTGGCTGTAAAGTGCTTTGGAATGTCCTGAAGTCAAGAAAGACGCTATGGAAATGCAAATTTTTCTTCCAACTTCAATGGTATTTATCGCGGTATTTGGCAGAATTACCAAAGTGCATCCAGATGACGGTAGGTGGGGGGGTCCCGCTCACTTTGACGTCGAGGTGGGCAGTCCTGCCCTCGATCACAAAGACATCTTCCAGCTTTCTGGTAAAGAGTGGAGGAACAGAGGGCAGCACCGTCAGCTTGGCACTGCTCGTCTTCTCATCTGCAGGGGAAAGAACCCAACAATCAGGAGAATTCATCCAGGCTGCATCATTGATCCCACTGACAGCAAGGTCCAAGGTTTAGTAACCGATCCAGAGTGAAACACTGCGACTGGCTCCTGTGCCCCAGGACTCAGGAAGGGGAAAAATAGAATGTTACAGTACAGAAAGGGCCATTCAGCCCATCATGACTGTGTCGGCATCTGCTCTTTCCCCGTAGTGCTGCAATTTTTCCCCTTCATGTACTTATCCAATTCACTTTTGAAAGTTACTATTGAATCTGCTTCCACCGCCCTTTCAGGCAGCGCGTTCCAGATCACAACAACTCACTGCGTAAAAAAAATTCTCCTCCTCTCCCCCTCTGATTCTTTTGCCAATCACCTTAAATCTGTGTCCTCTGTTAATATATAAAAGACTGCCGGTCTATTTGTATCCCTGAAGGTTTTAAGGGCAATGGTAGAGATATTACCAAGTTAGGACAGAATGATTGCAGAAGCTGGGATTGTTATCCTTACAGCAGAGAAGATTAACGGGAGATTTAATAGAGATGTTCAAAATGATGAGGGACTTTGATACAGTAAATGAGGAGAAACTGTCTCCACTGCAAGGAGGGGTCGGTAACCACAGATTTAAGGTGATTGGCAAAAGAAGCAGAGCTGACAAAAGTTTTTAAAAATGTTTACAGTGAGCTGCTCCTCAAACAGGAAACACTTGTTCACACAAAGAGTAGTGGAAACCTGGAACTCTTTCCCCCAAAAAGCTGTTGAGGCTGGAGGTGGGGGGTGTCAATTGAAAATTTCAAAACAGAGGTTGTAGATTTTTGTTAAGTAAGGGTATTAAGGGTTCCAGATTGAGTTAAGGTGCAGATCAGCCATGATCTAACTGAATGACGGAACAGGCTTAAGGGGCTGAATGGCCTCACCCTTCCCCTATGAGGTTACCATGGATACAGAAGTATAACAGTTCTGGCCCTAACCTTTCGTGGTGAGTTTAATGGGCAGTGGATGTGTAAATGCAGCAATTTGTTCAAACTCACAGGGTGGTTGAGGACAATCTGCCATTTTTTGTGAGGTTAATGGCAGAGTGACACAAACTGTCCAACAACTCGTGCCGATTTGCAACTCACGGAGTCTCTCTCCCTCTGCATTTTTTTTTGATGCCCTGATAACCCGCGTAAACTCAGCATTACCTTCGCAGCATGTTCCGGGCGCAGTGGCTCACCTTTCGCTGTGCTGAGCTTGCAGGTGTAAACTCCCGTGTCATCTTCATGGACCGAGTTGAGAAGCAGTTTGCACCTCTTGCCGTCAAAGTGCATCTTGCAGTTGAGCAGTGCGGGCTGGACCAGCTTCCCATTGGTCAGCCAGTCAACGTCAACATCGGGGGGCCCTCGGATCTCGCATTCGAAACAGGCTGACTCTCCGGCGTTAACCGTGATGTCGCGCGCCGGAGCCACGATGGTCAGTGTCTGGTCATCACGCCGGCCTAGAACACAATGAGAATAAACAGCACAACATCAACAAACAACTTGCATTTATATAGTGCCTTCAATTGTAGGATGTCCCCATGGCGCTCCTCAGCAGTGCCATCAGCCAAATATTTGGCATTGAACCACATAGGAGATATTAGAACAGGTGTCCAAAAGCTTGGTCAAAGGAGCACCTTAAAGGAGGAGAGGTATGTAGAGAGGCAAAGTGGTTTCAAGAGGGAATTCCAGATCTTAGGTCCCAGGAAGCTGAAGGCATGGCCGCCGATGGTGGCACGAGGGGAGGGGGGCACAGACATGAGGCCAGAATTGGAGGAGTGCAGAGGTTCTCGGAGGATTGTAGGGCTTGAGCAGGCTACAGAGATAGGGAGGGGTGAGGCCCTGGAGGGAAACATATCACTCTGGTAAAGTAATGGTTAATGTCGGCGTGTAGAGAAAGAAAATGATCAAAGATGAGCAAACAACAGGCCACTGAATTCATTGAATCTTCGGAATGATCTATCCCAGACAGCTGTAGATGCTCAGTTGTTGAGTATATTCAAGACAGAGTCTGATAGATTTTTGAGCACTAAGGGACTTAAGGAATATGGGGATAGTGCAAGAACGTGGAGTTGAGGTAGAAGATCAGCTGTGATCTTATCGAATGGGACAGCAGGTTTGAGGGGGCCAAATGGCCTCCTCCAGTTCATATTTCCTATGTTCTTATTAAATACCCCAGATGTTATAATGGTTCACATGTAGCTGAATGGGGGATGATGGTGTCTTTGAAGGACAGTAGTCCAGGGTTGAATAGTGGAGATGTGAATAGATGAATATTCTGGAATCTTATTATCTTTGGGGACCAGGGAGATTAAATAGATATGGTTTTGGGTGATGGAAGGCCAGTAGATTGGTCAGGCTCATAGCAGAGCACCTTGTACATGGTCTGTGAGAAGCGATATCGAATAGACTTTTTCTTATTCCAGGCTTTCTTAATGTTCTTAAAATGTTGCTGACAAATATAGGAAAGAAAAAAGAATGAACAAACATTTCTTTAGCACCTTTACCTACAGGACATCCTAAAGCGCTTTACAACTAAAAAAAACAGGACCTTTGAAGTTTAGTCACTGTTGGAATGAAGGACCTGTGGCAGCCAATTTGCACACAGAAAGATCCCACAAATAGCAATGTAGTCATGGCAGACAATCTGGTCTGTTTAGTGATATTGGTTGAAGGCATAAATGTCAACATGAAGCTAATGTCAAAGAGGTCGAGTCCTTGTGGGAGTCATACGCTGTCTTACTTGCAATAGAATTCAGAAATTTGATCCTATAATCCAGGCCGACACTCTAGTACGGTACTAAGCACTGGTGGAGGCGCCTTTGACAAAAACCCTAGGGCCAGTGCTCTTCCTCCAAATAGTGTCATGGGATCTTTTATGCCCACTTGAGAGGACAGACGACATCGCTGACAGTGCAGCACTCACTCAGTCCTGCATTGGGAGTGTCAGCCTGAACTATGGGCTCAAGCCTCTGGAATCGATTTCAATTTGGACAGTGTATAATCCTTGCAGGGACTTAAACTGCCTGACATCGGCTTTTGGTTTTCATCTTCCCTCAAGCCTGCTCTCCCATTCAATAAGATCACAGCTGATCTTCTACCTCAACTCCACCTTCTTGCACTATCCCCATATTCCTTAATTCCCTTAGTGCTGAAAAATCTATCAGACTCTGTCTTGAATATACTCAATGACTGAGCATCTACAGCTCTCTGGGATAGAGAATTCCAAAGATTCAGTGAGTGAAGAAATTTCTCCTCATTTCAGCACAAAATGGCCTCCAATCAGACGTCAAAACAGATTTTTATCCATCTTCTTTCTCAAGAGTTATCCAGCTTAGCCTTAACTGGGATCCTGCTCCACATACCCGCTAATGAAGATCCCTTGATCTGATTCTCTTTTCCTCACACTAGTAGTTCACATGACCTTCAGACTCAGATCAAGAACACTACCACTCATCCAAGGCTGACACCTTGGTTGACACTTTTTCCCACATCTGTCACAAGGGGCCACCTGTCATATCACATAGGAACATAGCAGCAGGAGTAGGCCATTCAGCCCATCGAGTCTGCTCTGCTATTCAATACGATCATGGCTGATCATCCACTTCAATGCCTTTTTCTGCGCACTGCCCTCGTATCCCCTTATGTCACGCCAGGGACTCTCTCCAATCTTCTTAATTGAGTGAACAACTGCAGAAAAAAAACTGCCAGGACAGAGGATAGTCTGCGAAATTTCTCCTTGATGCCCCAAAGGCAGCCAACAACAACTTGCATTGGTATAACACCTTTATCGCAGTCAAACATCACCAAGGCTCTTCGCAGGCGACATTTAAGATATTCGGATAGATGACCAAAAGCTTGGTCAAAGAGGTGGGTTTTTAAGAAGCGTCTTAAAGGAGAGAGAGGCGGAGAGGTTTAGGAAGGGAATTCCACAGCTTAGGCCAATGGTGGAGCGATGAAAATAGGTGGGGGGAGGGGGGGTGCATTCTGTGAGACAAAAGAAATTCGTTCAAATCCAAAAGTTGTTTGACATTTCTAATTTTTCTCTTCTGATCTCTGTTTCTCTCAACATTTGAAAAATGGGAATCGTCTCATTCTTCCCAATTTTCTCAAATTTTTCTCCAAGTCAGGCAAGATAAGGAGTGTGAGTTTCTCCTCAAAATTCTGAGTCTTAGAATCACCATCATCAAAGGGTTGTCAACCCTCCAGTTATTTACACAAATGGATCTGAATCAATTTTTGCACATTATCGCACGGATGTTGTCTGCATTTTTAAGTGAGACACTAACCTCTTTAAAAGAACCAAACAGTTCCAGTTAGCAGATGATTACACATGTTGGGGCTGATTTTAATTTGAGGCACACATTGAGGCCAGTGAGCTGCAGGCACTGAGGAGGCAAGCTGGCAGTCAGAGCGTGAGAGGAAAGGAAGGAGAGAGGAAAGGAAGGAGGGAGGGAAGGAAGGTGAGAAGGGAAGGAGGGAGTGAGGAAGAAAGGGAAAGAGGGAGAGAAGGAAGGGAAGAAAGAAAGATATCAGAGGAGTAGTTTAGATCAGTTGATTGATGATCATGTAATGTTATGTGAAGCCACTGGACTGAATGTGTCACATAATGTTACTCTGTCAGAGCCACCAATGGCCACAATACCATTGGAACGTTATGATCGCACACTGCATTTAGTATATAATAGATAGATAGTGAATATAGTCAAAAGTGCAGGTCGGCAATCATTCTTGGAACATTCCTGCATTCCCCAACTTTGTCAAAATATTGTGGGCATACTTTCCTATTTCATTGGACTTCTGGGATGATGACTGGTGGACGAGGATTGGTGGACGAGGAATGGTGGTCGAGGATTGGTGGTCGAGGATTGGTGGTCGAGGATTGGTGGTCGAGGATTGGTGGACGAGGATTGGTGGACGAGGATTGGTGGACGAGGATTGGTGGACGAGGATTGGTGGACGAGGATTGGTGGACGAGGGTTGGTGGACGAGGGTTGGTGGACGAGGGTTGGTGGTCGAGGGTTGGTGGTCGAGGGTTGGTGGACGAGGGTTGGTGGACGAGGGTTGGTGGACGAGGGTTGGTGGACGAGGGTTGGTGGACGAGGGTTGGTGGACGAGGGTTGGTGGACGAGGGTTGGTGGACGAGGGTTGGTGGACGAGGAATGGTGGACGAGGGATGGTGGACGAGGGATGGTGGACGAGGGATGGTGGACGAGGGATGGTGGACGAGGGATGGTGGACGAGGAATGGTGGACGAGGAATGGTGGACGAGGATCGGTGAACGAGGAATGGTGAACGAGGAATGGTGGTCGAGGATCGGTGGACGAGGATTGGTGGACGAGGATTGGTGGTCGAGGATTGGTGGTCGAGGATTGGTGGACAAGGGTCGGTGGACGAGGGTCGGTGGACGAGGAATGGTGGTCGAGGATCGGTGGACGAGGAATGGTGGTCGAGGATCGGTGGACGAGGAATGGTGGTCGAGGATTGGTGGACGAGGAATGGTGGACGTGGATCGGTGGACGAGGATTGGTGGATGATGGATGGCGGATAGACACAAAGCCAAGGGCAAGAGAATGAGATAACTGTGAAAGCTGAGATGTACCATCTTAATCTTACTAGGTTTTTATTCTTAAGCATAGATGTAAGAAATGACACCATTGTGCTTGGTCTGCAGTTTTTCAAATATTTTATTGGATTTTGTTTTTACTAAAAAGTGTGCTTTTTCTTACAAATTGTCACTGTATCTCCACAGACCAGGTTCTATACACTAATAAACATGAATAGAGAGAAGGAATGACGAGCAAAACATTTCGCAAACTCAGCCCTGCCGGCAATGTTGAGTGCCAACTCCATGGACTCATCATCCTTGCCAGGACCACACGCTTGCTTTGCACAAAGCAAGCCACTTCACATGGACTCCCAGATCTTAAAGATGCTTTTACAATTCAGATAGAACCAGCAGCATCTGGTGAAGCTAAACATTTCACACTGCATTTTGAATATTAGACTTTGGTTAGTGCTTAGAAAAATCTCTCCATTTCTTCCAACTGTTCCCAAAGGTCAAAGGGTCAGAGTGTGAACACTGACCCCCGACCAAGTATCATCATCAAACTGTAACAAGAACACGAGCAATAACATGAAAATATATGTATATATTCTAAGTATTCACGGGCTAACACCTCTCAAACATTCACACTTTATTAAAGCATTTCAGTGATGTCTCTAGATGAATCTTAAAAGGTTGCACAGCAGGAGTTTATATCACAAGAAAGACATCACAAACAGATTGTACGCTGCCAGGGTTGGCAGTGCTCGAGAAAAAGGAATGAAAAGGTTGGAAAATAAAATGGATTTAAAAAGTGCGATTCACTGCAGCTGATGTTTTGGTGGGATTGTAAAGTGATACAGCACAGAAGGAGGTCATTCAGCCCATTGTGCCTGTACTGGCTCTTTGAACAAGCTATACAATTAATCCCTGCCCTTTCCCCACAACACTGCAAATTTCTTCTTTTCAAGTATTTATGCAATTCCCTTTTGCAAGTTACTATTGAATCTGCTTCCACCGCCCTTTCAGGCAGTGCGTTCCAGATCACAACTCGCTGTGTAAAAAAATGTCTCTTCATCTCCCCCTCTCTGGTTCACTTGCCAATCATCTTAAAATGTGTCCTCTGGTTAAAGGCCCACCTGCCACGGGAAACAGTTTCTCCTTATTTACTCGATCAAACTTTCTCATGATTTTCAACGCCTCTATTAAATCTCCCCTTAACCTTCTCTGCTCTAAGGAGAACAATCCCAGCTTCTCCAGTCTCTCCACATTAACTGAAGTTCCTCACCCCTGGTACCATTCTAGTAAATCTTCTCAAACATTCCTAAAGTGCAGTGCCCACAATTGAATACAACATTCCAAACCCGCTACCTCTACCAACTAGAAGAACAAGGGCAGCAAATACCTGGGAACACCAACACCTGTAAGTTCCCCTCCAAGTCACACACCATCCTGACTTGGAACGATATCGCCGTTCCTTCACTGTCGCTGGGTCAAAATCCGGGAACTCCCTTCCTAACAGCACTGTGGGTGTACCTACCCCAAATGGACTGCAGCGGTTCAAGAAGGCAGCTCACCACCACCTTCTCAAGGACAATTAGGAATGGGCAATAAATGCTGGCCTGGCCAGTGATGCTCACAGAAAATAAAAGAATAAATAAAAAATAAGGATTAATTATTAATTGTAATGAGTGGAAAATCATGAAATTTGGACACAGCGACCACGACACAATTGTCCCAACTCTGCCATCGTGTGGAGCGAGGCTCCATGCGGGGAATGGGGCGGGGCGGAGGGTTAAGTCAGGAGGGGACAATTTTACCCCACTAACTTGGAGCTTCAAATCTATGGCAATGAAGAGGAGGACACTGAGTTTGTAAAGCTAATTCACAAGAAAGGGTTCTGCTGATGATACACTTTAGAGAGAGTCCTACAATTAGCATTAGTTCTCTTAATAGTGGCAGCATGAGAGCAATGGGCGAACTCTTTAAAAGGACCAGCACAGGCAAGATGGGCCGAATGGTCCCTTCCTGTGCTGTAAGATTTTTAATTATTTTAAAGACCTTGATCAGATCACCCCTCAATTTGCTAAATGCAAGGGAAGCCAAATTTATGCAACCTGCCATTAAAATTTAACCATTTAAACTCTGGTGAATATATTCTGTACCCTCTCCAGTATATCCTTCCGGAGGTACCCCCCTCCTCCCCTAAACCAACATCGCAATGGGTTCGCCTTGTAACCACAAAGACCACTGATCAAATACATGGGTCTGGAGGATAACTCACTCGCATCCCACCATCCCACCACCCATATTCAATTCATGTGAGTGCAAGTGAGTGAATATCTATGTGACCAGGTGCGTGTTTGTCAGAGCGAGTGTGCATGTCAGTAACTTTGTGCGAGTGTGTGCGCACTGTTCGTGTAATAAGTGTGTGAATGTGTCCAAATATGAGAGAGATAGAATATACACACTGCACTGTTGGAGGGTCAGAACTAAGGGAGTGCTGCACTGTCAGAGGGTCAGTACTGAGGGAGTGCTGCACTGTCAGAGGGTCAGTACTGAGGGAGTGCTGCACTGTCAGAGGGTCAGTACTGAGGGAGCGTTACGCTGTCGGAGGGTCAGTACTGAGGGAGTGCTGCACTGTCAGAGGGTCAGTACTGAGGGAGCGTTACGCTGTCAGAGGGTCAGTACTGAGGGAGTGCTGCACTGTTGGAGGGACAGTACTGAGGGAGTGCTGCACTGTCAGAGGGTCAGTACTGAGGGAGCGTTACGCTGTCGGAGGGTCAGGACTGAGGGAGTGCTGCACTGTTGGAGGGTCAGTACTGAGGGAGTGCTGCACTGTCAGAGGGTCAGTACTGAGGGAGCGTCAGTACTGAGGGAGTGCTGCACTGTCAGAGGGTCAGTACTGAGGGAGCGTTACGCTGTCAGAGGGTCAGTACTGAGGGAGTGCTGCACTGTTGGAGGGACAGTACTGAGGGAGTGCTGCACTGTCAGAGGGTCAGTACTGAGGGAGCGTTACACTGTCGGAGGGTCAGGACTGAGGGAGTGCTGCACTGTTGGAGGGTCAGTACTGAGGGAGTGCTGCACTGTCAGAGGGTCAGTACTGAGGGAGCGTTACGCTGTCGGAGGGTCAGTACTGAGGGAGTGCTGCACTGTCAGAGGGTCAGTACTGAGGGAGCGTTACGCTGTCAGAGGGTCAGTACTGAGGGAGTGCTGCACTGTTGGAGGGACAGTACTGAGGGAGTGCTGCACTGTCAGAGGGTCAGTACTGAGGGAGCATTACGCTGTCGGAGGGTCAGTACTGAGGGAGTGCTGTACTATCAGAGGGTCAGTACTGAGGGAGCATTATGCTGTCGGAGGGTCAGGACTGAGGGAGTGCTGCACTGTTGGAGGGACAGTACTGAGGGAGTGCTGCACTGTCAGAGGGTCAGTACTGAGGGAGCGTTACGCTGTCGGAGGGTCAGTACTGAGGGAGTGCTGTACTATCAGAGGGTCAGTACTGAGGGAGTGCTGCATTGTCAGAGGATCAGTACTGAGGGAGTGCTGTACTGTCAGAGGGTCATACTGAGGGAGTGCTGCACTGTCAGAGGATCAGTACTGAGGGAGTGCTGCACTGTCAGAGGGTCAGTCCTGAGGGAGTGCTGCAGTGTCGGAGGGTCAGTACTGAGGGAGTGCTGCACTATCAGAGGGCCAGTACTGAGGGAGCGCTGCATTGTCAGAGGGTCAGTACTGAGGGAGTGCTGCACTGTCAGAGGGTCAGTACTGAGAGAGTGCTGCACTGTCAGAGGGTCAGTACTGAGGGAGTGCTGCACTGTCAGAGGGTCAGTACTGAGGGAGTGCTGCACTGTCAGAGGGTCAGTACTGAGGGAGTGCTGCACTGTCAGAGGGCCAGTACTGAGAGAGTGCTGCACTGTCAGAGGGTCAGTACTGAGGGAGTGCTGCACTGTCAGAGGGTCAGTACTGAGAGAGTGCTGCACTGTCAGAGGGTCAGTACTGAGGGAGTGCTGCACTGTCAGAGGGTCAGTACTGAGGGAGTGCTGCACTGTCAGAGGGTCAGTCCTGAGGGAGTGCTGCACTGTCAGAGGGTCAGTACTGAGAGAGTGCTGCACTGTCAGAGGGTCAGTACTGAGGGAGTGCTGCACTGTCAGAGGGTCAGTACTGAGGGAGTGCTGCACTGTCAGAGGGTCAGTCCTGAGGGAGTGCTGCACTGATGGAGATACCGTCTTTTGGATGAAAAGTTAAACTGAGGCCCTGTTTGACCTCTCAGGTGGACACAAAGATCCTGCGGCCACTATTTCGAAGAAGTGAATCGGAGTTCTCCCCGGTGTCCTGACCAATACATGTCCCTCAGCCAACATCACTAAAAAAACAGATTATCTGGTCATTATCTCACTGCTTGTAAAACTGGCAGAATGGGATGAATGGCCTCCATCTCTGCTGTATCATTCTGTGATTCTATGACAGACAAAGGTGATTTACAAGACTTTTGCAACAAACTAATTTTTATAATTCCCTTGGCCAACTTAATTCCCTCGTTGATGAAGTGGACACCTGTTTTCGAAGTTAATGGCTTGTTTAAGAATGTGGGATTCAGGTAAAACACACTAGATTACAGGGTGGACAGTTCACGATGTGCACTTGTAAATGATGGGTGGGTGGGGGGGGGAGCGGTCGTGTGCGGAGGGAGGTTGGCGAGGTGGTGGAGGGCAGAGGAATTCTTCACAAACTCACCTGGACAAATAAAGTACAGTCTACAGCATTGGTTAAGTTATTCAGAAGGCTGCAGGTATTAACACAGTAAATTGTACAGTTACATAGACGTGTGACATTAACAAGAAGACACGAAGCACAAGTATCATTTAATAGAACACCCTGGAATAGTCTAACACTGGCTGCGTTTGAGGTCTATGTTGCAGTAACGATTAGTTCTTCAAAGCTATGGGTTATTAAACAACAGCCAGACACAAATGGACAACTACAGCCACCTGATGACAGTCAACATTGTGTTACTGCTAACCTGGTCACCAGAACTTCACATGAACAGTCCACTCGATATTTTTGGTCTTTGACTAAGAGCATCGGCGGTCAAAGTTTACTCTGTTTGACTGTGCTAGGAGGGGAACTATGATTCACCATGAGGTCAGAAGGTGAAGACCATCATTAAATACTCCTCAAATCAATTGTCTCGTTATTTCACCACAAACTAATGTCTATTCTTCACCCCCGCCCCCCTCTCTCTCCAGAGAACTGGCAGGAGAAAAGGTTAAAAATTACAACAGATGCTCAGATAAACTGCCTGTTTTTATGATTTTCATTTTGTCAGCGATTCGGGAGCAGTTTCACTCAGCAGTGAGGGACTTGGGGAAGGGGCAAATGCAAAGACGGAATCCTTTCCTGGCATTGTACAATCACAGATGGACTGTGTTTCCAATTCACCTTCACGTGGTGGAGCAGGAGTTCCCTTGGCCAAGAATTGGACAGATGTTGAGTGAGCTGGCCTGTGTCGCTCACAGCTGCAATAAACCAACCAGGCTAATTAAAACCGCTTGTAGCATCTTGTAGAAAGCATCCAGCACTCAGCAAGGAGTCTGACCCAGTTTATTAAGGCAGGGAATGCACTGTTACACAGCAACAGGAACTGGGCTCAAGACCTCACTATCTGTAACATTAGTACAACCGTCACAACCATCACAGGCCGAATCTTCTCAGAACTCCCTACTTGAAGGAACTGTTCAGTGAGGTTTAACAGAATTTCAGTATCTACGTCTACACCTGATTTTTTTGGCAAAGAATGTAAGTGTGTCGAACTCAGTGTCTTCCAAATCCGATCAGGAGGTCACCCAAATCTTGGTAGCAGTAAGCTAAGTTCTGATCTCCAATTCCCATCGTAACCCATGCTAGATGTGGCATTGTGTCTAGGACAGCTGAGGGAGGGGGTTGCTGACAGATGTTTCGCCCGCAACAATGCACGTGACATGAGTGACGGTCAAAGATCTCTCGTTGCCATGGCTCTACTTGACATGATTGCCCAGGCCTTGGCAAATTGCACGGCTGCAGGTTCAGTTCGGGACCCCTCCCCTCACCCCAGCCCATCCCATTAACCTTTTTCAAGAGGGAAACCTGAGCAAAAGCAAGTTCTGGGATGGTGTGAGTGTGGGGAAGAGGGGAAGGAGGAAGCACTGTGGGAGAGGCCCAGCCTCATCCATAGGCCGCATAAGTTGATGAGCATTTATTACCCACTAGAAACTCTGTCTCTCTCCTTGTCCCCATGGCCACCTCAAAACATCCTGAATTCAGATCTTCAATCAGTCTCCACCAATAACATAAAATAATTTTTCATTAGGAGCATGAACAAGCCTTTAGGTCCAACAAACTCAGCCTTTTCTGATAAACTCCAACCTAACTATCTTCTTACCACATCTCTCAATCCTTTCCGTCCAGAAACACATTGAGTTGTCTTTGAACCAACACACTCTGCTCCAATGTCATTCCCTCGGAATTTGTTTCATAACGTCCTTTTGGAATAACTTGTTCCACATGTCTTCCTTCCTTACTCCTAACTACCTAAATCGGCCTTGGTGTCAGAACCTTTCATTTCAGCGAACAGTTTTCATGGAATCCTTCAACACAGAAGGTGGCCATTCAGCCCATTGTGCCTGTGCTGGATCTTTCAAAGTGCTATCCAAGTAGTCCCACTCTCCTGCTTGTTCCCCGAGCCCAGCAAATTTTTCCTTTTCAAGTATTTATCCAATTCCCTTTTGAAAGTTACTATTGAATTTGCTTCCACCGCCCTTTCAGGCAGCGCGTTCCAGATCACAACAACTCACTGTGTAAAAAAAAAATTCCTCCCCTTGGACTTTTTGCCAATTAACTTTAACCTGTGCCCTTTTGGTTACCGACTGATCTGCCAGTGGAATCCGGTTCTCCTTATTTACTTATCAAAACCCATCATAATTGTGAACACTTCTATTAAATCTCTCCATAGCTCATCTCTGCTTTAAGGAGTACAATCCCAGCTTCTCCAATCTCCCCACACAACGGAACTCTCTCATCCCAGTTACCATTCTAGTAAATCTCCTCTGCACCTTCTCCAAGGCCTTGATATCCTTCCTAAAGTGATTTACCTGGATTAACTATGTAAATGAGCGGGTTATGAATCAGGAGTTGATGATGTACAAGAAACAACATCCTCAAGGCTGAGTGAATGACTAGCACTGAACACCTGACCATTGCAGGCACATGAACATTCCAGTTTGGATTCTAGTACATTGATCATATCCTTCACAACCATAAAGTCATTATGGCACTGAAGGAAGCTATTCGGCCCATCGAGTGTAGGATATACTAGCCAGCAAACTGACAAACAAGGGCTAGCCTCATCTCCAGACTGGACCACACACCATCACTCAGTGCTGAACGTTATGATTTAGCACTCTTGAAACTCACTGTAAACTGGTTCCACACCCTCTGCGCTCACTGTCAGAGTGACACACTCTCTGTGCTCACTGTCAGAGTGACACACTCTCTGTGCTCACTGTCAGAGTCACGCACTCTCTGTGCTCACTGTCAGAGTCACACACTCTCTTTGCTCACTATCAGAGTGACACACACTCTGCGCTCACTGTCAGAGTCACACACTCTCTGTACTCACTGTCAGAGTGACACACACTCTGCGCTCACTGTCAGAGTGTCACACTCTCTGCGCTCACTGTCAGATTGACACACTCTCTGCGCTCACTGTCAGAGTGTCACACTCTCTGCACTCACTGTCAGAGTGTCACACTCTCTGCACTCACTGTCAGAGTCACACACTCTCTTTGCTCACTATCAGAGTGACACACACTCTGCGCTCACTATCAGAGTCACGCACTCTCTTTGCTCAGTATCAGAGTGACGCACTCTCTGTACTCACTGTCAGAGTGACGCACTCTCTGTACTCACTGTCAGAGTGACGCACTCTCTGTACTCACTGTCAGAGTGACACAGTCTCTGCGCTCACTGTCACAGTGACAGACTCTCCGTGCTCACTATCAGTGTCACGCACCCTCTTTGCTCACGATCAGAGTGACAGACTCTCTGTGCTCACTATCGGAGTCACACACTCTCTGTGATCACTATCGGAGTCACACACTCTCTTTTATCACTGTCGGAGTCACACAATCTCTGTGATCACTGTCGGAGTCACACAATCTCTGTGATCACTGTCGGAGTCACACACTCTCTGTGATCACTGTCGGAGTGACACACTCTCTGTGATCACTGTCGGAGTGACACACTCTCTGTGATCACTGTCGGAGTGACACACTCTCTGTGATCACTGTCGGAGTGACACACTCTCTGTGATCACTGTCGGAGTGACACACTCTCTGTGATCACTGTCGGAGTGACACACTCTCTGTGATCACTGTCGGAGTGACACACTCTCTGTGATCACTGTCGGAGTGACACACTCTCTGTGATCACTGTCAGTGTCACTCACCCTCTTTGCTCACTATCAGAGTGACACACTCTCTGTGATCACTGTCGGAGTGACACACTCTCTGTGATCACTGTCGGAGTGACACACTCTCTGTGATCACTGTCGGAGTGACACACTCTCTGTGATCACTGTCGGAGTGACACACTCTCTGTGATCACTGTCGGAGTGACACACTCTCTGTGATCACTGTCGGAGTGACACACTCTCTGTGATCACTATCGGAGTGACACACTCTCTGTGATCACTATCGGAGTGACACACTCTCTGTGCTCACTGTCAGAGTGACACACTCTCTGTGCTCACTGTCAGAGTGACACACTCTCTGTGCTCACTGTCAGAGTGACACACTCTCTGTGCTCACTGTCAGAGTCACACACTCTCTTTGCTCACTATCAGAGTGAGACACACTCAGCGCTCACTATCAGAGTCACGCACTCTCTTGGCTCACTATCAGAGTGACAGACTCTCAGTGCTCACTGTCAGAGTGACACACTCTCTGTGATCACTGTCAGAGTGACACCCTCTCTGTGATCACTGTCAGAGTGACACACTCTCTTTGCTCACTATCAGAGTGACACACACTCAGCGCTCACTATCAGAGTCACACACTCTCTTTGCTCACTATCAGAGTGACACACTCTCTTTGCTCACTATCAGAGTGACACACTCTCTGTGATCACTGTCAGAGTGACATACTCTCTGTGATCACAATCAGAGTGACACACATTGCTCACTATCAGAGTGACACACTCTCTTTACTCACTATCAGAGTGACACACACTCAGCGCTCACTATCAGAGTCACACACTCTCTTGGCTCACTATCAGAGTGACAGACTCTCTGTGCTCACTATCAGAGTCACACACTCTCTATGTTCACTATCAGAGTGACAGACTCTCTGTGCTCACTACCAGAGTCACACTCACTCTTTGCTCACTATCAGAGTGACACACTCTCTGTGCTCACTATCAGAGTCACGCACTCTCTTTGCTCACTATCAGAGTTACGCACTCTCTTTGCTCACTGTCAGAGTGACACACTCTCTGTGATCACTGTCAGAGTGACACACTCTCTTTGCTCACTATCAGAGTGACACACTCTCTTTGCTCACTATCAGAGTGACACACACTCAGCGCTCACTATCAAAGTCACACACTCTCTGTGATCACTGTCAGAGTGACATACTCTCTGTGATCACTGTCAGAGTGACACACTCTCTTTGCTCACTGTCAGAGTGACACACTCTCTGTGCTCACTGTCAGAGTGACACACTCTCTTTGCTCACTATCAGAGTGACACACACTCAGCGCTCACTATCAGAGTCACACACTCTCTTTGCTCACTATCAGAGTGACAGACTCTCTGTGCTCACTATCAGAGTCACGCACTCTCTGTGTTCACTATCGGAGTGACAGATTCTCTGTGCTCACTATCAGAGTGACACACTCTCTTTGCTCACTATCAAAGTGACACACTCTCTTTGCTCACTATCAGAGTGACACACTCTCTGTGATCACTGTCAGAGTGACATACTCTCTGTGATCACTGTCAGAGTGACAGATTCTCTGTGCTCACTATCAGAGTGACACACTCTCTTTGCTCACTATCAAAGTGACACACTCTCTTTGCTCACTATCAGAGTGACACACTCTCTGTGATCACTGTCAGAGTGACATACTCTCTGTGTTCACTATCGGAGTGACAGACTCTCTGTGTTCACTATCGGAGTGACAGACTCTCTGTGTTCACTATCGGAGTGACAGACTCTCTGTGCTCACTATCAGAGTGACGCACTCTCTGTGCTCACTATCAGTGTGACACACTCTCTTTGCTCACTGTCAGAGTGACACACTCTCTTTGCTCACTGTCAGAGTGACACACTCTCTTTGCTCACTGTCAGAGTGACACACTCTCTGCACTCACTGTCAGAGTGACACACTCTCTGCACTCACTGTCAGAGTGACACACTCTCTGCACTCACTGTCACAGTGTCGCACTCTCTGCACTCACTGTCAGAGTGGCGCACTCTCTGCACTCACTGTCAGAGTGGCGCACTCTCTGCACTCACTGTCAGAGTGGCGCACTCTCTGCACTCACTGTCAGAGTGGCGCACTCTCTGCACTCACTGTCAGAGTGGCGCACTCTCTGCGCTCACTGTCAGAGTGGCGCACTCTCTGCACTCACTGTCAGAGTGGCGCACTCTCTGCGCTCACTGTCAGAGTGGCGCACTCTCTGCGCTCACTGTCAGAGTGGCGCACTCTCTGCGCTCACTGTCAGAGTGGCGCACTCTCTGCGCTCACTGTCAGAGTGGCGCACTCTCTGCGCTCACTGTCAGAGTGGCGCACTCTCTGCGCTCACTGTCAGAGTGGCGCACTCTCTGCGCTCACTGTCAGAGTGGCGCACTCTCTGCGCTCACTGTCAGAGTGGCGCACTCTCTGCGCTCACTGTCAGAGTGGCGCACTCTCTGCGCTCACTGTCAGAGTGGCGCACTCTCTGCGCTCACTGTCAGAGTGGCGCACTCTCTGCGCTCACTGTCAGAGTGGCGCACTCTCTGCGCTCACTGTCAGAGTGGCGCACTCTCTGCGCTCACTGTCAGAGTGGCGCACTCTCTGCGCTCACTGTCAGAGTGGCGCACTCTCTGCGCTCACTGTCAGAGTGGCGCACTCTCTGCGCTCACTGTCAGAGTGGCGCACTCTCTGCGCTCACTGTCAGAGTGGCGCACTCTCTGCGCTCACTGTCAGAGTGGCGCACTCTCTGCGCTCACTGTCAGAGTGGCGCACTCTCTGCGCTCACTGTCAGAGTGGCGCACTCTCTGCGCTCTCTGTCAGAGTGGCGCACTCTCTGCGCTCACTGTCAGAGTGGCGCACTCTCTGCGCTCACTGTCAGAGTGGCGCACTCTCTGCGCTCACTGTCAGAGTGGCGCACTCTCTGCGCTCACTGTCAGAGTGGCGCACTCTCTGCGCTCACTGTCAGAGTGGCGCACTCTCTGCGCTCACTGTCAGAGTGGCGCACTCTCTGCGCTCACTGTCAGAGTGGCGCACTCTCTGCGCTCACTGTCAGAGTGACGCACTCTCTTTGCTCACTATCAGAGTGACGCACTCTCTACGCTCACTGTCCGAGTGATGCACTCTCTACGCTCACTGTCTGAGTGATGCACTGTCTATGCTCACTGTCAGAGTGACGCACTCTCTTTGCTCACTATCAGAGTGACACTCTCTCTGCACTCACTGTCAGAGTGTCACACTCTCTGCGCTCACTGTCAGAGTGGCGCACTCTCTGCGCTCACTGTCAGAGTGACGCACTCTCTTTGCTCACTATCAGAGTGACGCACTCTCTACACTCACTGTCCGAGTGATGCACTCTCTACACTCACTGTCCGAGTGATGCACTCTCTACGCTCACTGTCCGAGTGACACTCTCTCTGTGCTCACTGTCAGAGTGGCACACTCTCTGCGCTCACTGTCAGAGTGGCACACTCTCTGCGCTCACTGTCAGAGTGGCACACTCTCTGCGCTCACTGTCAGAGTGGCACACTCTCTGCGCTCACTGTCAGAGTGGCACACTCTCTGCGCTCACTGTCAGAGTGGCACACTCTCTGCGCTCACTGTCAGAGTGGCACACTCTCTGCGCTCACTGTCAGAGTGGCACACTCTCTGCGCTCACTGTCAGAGTGACGCACTCTCTTTGCTCACTGTCAGAGTGTCACACTCTCTGCACTCACTGTCCGAGTGACACTCTCTCTGTGCTCACTGTCAGAGTCACACACTCTCTTTGCTCACTATCAGAGTGACGCACTCTCTACGCTCACTGTCCGAGTGATGCACTCTCGACGCTCACTGTCCGAGTGACACTCTCTCTGTGCTCACTGTCAGAGTCACACACTCTCTTTGCTCACTATCAAAGTCACACACTCTCTGTGCTCACTATCAGAATGACACTGTCTCTGTGCTCACTACAGTTAGAGTCCTGCATGTACGAGAGGCCAGGTCCTGATTCTCTCAGCTCACTACAGTGGGATCAGGACTCTCTATCAGCTGGACCTGCTCCCCATTTCCTTACTGCAGTCAATTCAGTCGCTTTCTCAAAGTGAACATTTCCACTTGTAATTTGACCCTTTCAGTTTTGGTCACCCAGCTCCCTTCCCTCTCAACCAGGCGACCAGCACTGAAAGAAGGATTGAGTGTGTGTATCTGGCAGCGGAGTGGGGGTGGGGGTTGTTGGGGTGGGGAGCTGGGGGAATTGCAAAGATAATAAATGGTGTAGACACTTGCTCTGCATTGCCCTGGTTTCAGTAAGGATGGCGAGTGGACGGTGGATTTATTTAAGGCCATCCAGAGTCAGTTTGTGTTTAACCGGGGAGTGTGAGAGGCGTGGGCCCAGTCCCGTTGATTGAAGTCGGTTGTGCAAGACTGCGGACAAGGTTCTCAGACAGTGTGACACTGCGTGTTGTCAATATGTGAACGCAGCAATCAGAGCGGGCGTTAGCTCAGCTGGGTCCACATTAACTCAGTCTCCCTGTGTGCAGACAGAAACTCGGTCAGATTGCTCCACGTTAGTTGGCACACATACTAACACACACGAACAAACTAATATACACATAAGACACACACACACATACATACTAACACACACAAACACATACAAGACCCACACACATGAATAGTTAAAGCAGAAGACGACACCAAGAATCACAGCACAGACAAGCAGACAGAGACGGATAATAATAGTGGACTGGAAAGACCCACTGGTCTATCTAGCCTGTCCTGACACGATGCCTTGTGAACCACAACATATATCGCAACAGTGACATGAGGGAAAACTTTTTTACACAGTGAGTGGTTAGGATCTGGAATGCACTGCCTGAGTGTCTGGTGGAGGCAGATTCAATCGAGGTCTTCAAAAGAGAATTGGATAATTATCTGAAGAGAAAAAAAAATTGCAGGACTATAGGGAAAAGGCTGGGAAGTGGGTCTAGGTGATTTGCCCTTGCAGAGAGCTGGCACAGGCAAGATGGGCTGAATGGCCTGCTTCTATGCTGTAACCATTCTATGATTCTATATACACTTGCCTCCCCACCTCACCCCACCCCAAACCAGGTGATCTCCTGTGAGAAGTGTAAAACCACATTAAAACCCAGCCTGATTTGGGAAGAAAAGATAATTTGTGAAGTTCCTCTCTGACTCCCCTAGGCAATCAAAGTGACAGATCCTTCACCAGGCTTTACACACTCACTCCAGCACCTCCCCACACAAACAACACCACAACTACGAGGAACCCCTTCAGTGAGCACACTTCCGAGCCCAGAAAATCTTGAACCAGGTTGAAGGCTAAGACAAAGACTAAGAAATTGAAAGAAAGTAAAAGCCCATGGGATCCAGGGCAATTTGGCAAATTGGATTCAAAATTGGCTGAGTGGAAGGAGGCACAGGGTGATGGTTGAGGGTTGTTTTTGTAAATGGTGGCCTGTGACCAGTGGTGTACCACAGGGACCGGTGCTGGGACCCTTGCTGTTTGTAGTGTACATTAATGATTTAGATGTGAATATAGGAGGTATGATCAATAAGTTCACAGATGACAAGAAAATTGGTGTCGTAAATAGTGAGGAGGAAAGCCTTAGATTACAGGACGATATCGATGGGCTGGTAAGATGGGCGGAGCTGTGGCAATTGGAATTTAATCCTGAGAAGTGTGAGGTGATGCATTTTGGGAGGACTAACAAGGCAAGGGAATATACAATGGATGGTAGGACCCTCGGGAGTACAGAGGGTCAGAGGGACCTTGGGGTGCTTGTCCATAGATCACTGAAGGCAGCAGCACAGGTCGATAAGGTGGTTAGGAAGGCATATAGGATACTTGCCTTTATTAGCCGAGGCATAGAATATAAGAGCAGGGAGTTTATGATGGAGATGTATAAAATGCTAGTTAGGCCACAGCTGGAGTACTGTGTACAGTTCTGGTCACCACACTATAGGAAGGATGTTATTGCACTGGAGAGGGTGCAGAGGAGATTCACCAGGATGTTGCCTGGGCTGGAGCATTTCAGCTATGAAGAGAGACTGGATAGGCTGGGGTTGTTTTCCTTGGAGCGGAGAAGGCTGAGGGGGGACATGATTGAGGTATACAAAATTATGAGGGGAATTGATAGATTAGTTGGGAAGGAACTTTTTCCCTCAGCGGAGAGGTCAATAACCAGGGGGCATAGATTTAAGGTAAGGGGCAGGAGGTTTAGAGGGGATTTGAGGAAAAACATTTTCACCCAGAGGGTGGTTGGAATCTGGAACACACTGCCTGAAGAGGTGGTAGAGGCAGGAACCCTCATGACATGCAAGAAGTATTTAGATGAGCACTTGAAACGCCATAGCATACAAGGCTACTGGCCAAGTGCAGGGAAATGGGATTAGTTAGGACGGGTGCTTGATGGTCGGCCCAGGCGCGTTAGGCCGAAGGGCCTGTTTCTGTGCTGTAAAACTCTATGACTCTATGGCAAGGAGCAAGTTGCAATTAAATTTGCCAGGGATTTAAGGAGAGGAATGTAGGAAGATGAGGAGGCCTTTCAGCCCCTCGAACCTGTTACACAGGAAAAGGAGGATGCCATTCAGCCCCTCGAACCTGTTACACAGGAAAAGGAGGAGGCCATTCAGCCCCTCGAGCCTGTTACACATGAACAGGAGGAGGACATTCAGCCCCTCGAACCTGTTACACAGGAACAGGAGGAGGCCATTCAGCCCTTCGAGCCTGTTACACAGGAACAGGAGGAGGCCATTCAGCCCCACGAGCCTGTTACATAGGAACAGGAGGAGGCCATTCAGCCCCTCGAGTCTGTTACACAGGAACATGTGGAGGCCATTCAACCCCCTGGAGCATGTAAGCTTATGGTTGATCTGCACATCTGTATCTTCGCTCTATTTTCCTCTGCCTTTTCCATTTCCATTTGCCTTTGCTCCATATCCCATGATCCCCTTATCCAACAAAAACCTATCAATCTCATTCTTGAAAGCTCCAACTGACATGCAGCATCGACAGCTTTTTTGAGTTCCAGATTTCCACTAACCTTTGTGTGAAGAAGTGCTTCCTGACATCACCCTGAACAGCCTGGCTCGAATTTCAAGGTTGTGCCCCCTCATTCTGTGCTCCCCACCAGGGAAAATAGTTTCTCTCTATCTACCCTATCAACTCCTTTAATCATCTTAGATCATACTGTAATCTTCTAAACTCAATGGTATACAAGCCAAGTTTATGCAACCTGTCCTGATAGTTTAAACCCGATTTCATTCTGGTGAATCTGCACTGCACCCCCTTCCAAAGCCAGTGCAATCTTGCTGAGGTGCCATGCACGGAACTGAACACAAGCTTTGAGTCAACACAAAACCTGGCTCAGTCACAGAAGACAGAGGGTAGCAGTGGAAGGGTGCTTTTCTGAATGGAGGGATGTGACTAGTGGTGTTCCGCAGGGACCTTTGCTGTTTGTAGTATATATAAATGATTTGGAGGAAAATGTAGCTGGTCTGATTAGTAGGTTTGTGGACGACACAAAGGTTGGTGGAGTTGCGGATAGTGATGAGGATTGTCAGAGGTTACAGCAGGATACAGATTGGTTGGAGACTTGGGTGGAGAAATGGCAGATGGAGTTTAATCCGGACAAATGTGAGGTAATGCATTTTGGAAGGTCTAATGCAGGTGGAAAGTATACAGTAAATGGCAGAACCCTTAGGAGTATTGACAGGCAGAGAGATCTGGGCGTACAGGTCCACAGGTCACTGAAAGTGGCAACGCAGGTGGACAAGGTAGTCAAGAAGGCATACGGCATGCTTGCCTTCATCGGTCGGGGCATAGAGTATAAAAATTGGCAAGTCATGCTGCAGCTGTACAGAACTTTAGTTAGGCCACACTTAGAATATTGCGTGCAATTCTGGTCGCCACACTACCAGAAGAGGATGTGGAGGCTTTGGAGAGGTAACAGAGGAGGTTTACCAGGATGTTGCGCGGTCTGGAGGGCATTAGCTATGAGAGGTTGGATAAACTCTGATTGTTTTCACTGGAACGACAGAGGTGTAAGGGCGACATGACAGAAGTTTACAAAGTTATGAGTGGCATGGACAGAGTGGATAGTCAGAAGCTTTTTCCCAGGGTGAAAGAGTCAGTTACTAGGGGATATAGGTTTAAGGTGAGAGGGGCAAAGTTTAGAGGGGATGTGTGAGGCATGTTTTTTACACAGAGGGTGATGAGTTCCTGGAACTTGCTGCCGGGGGAGGTGGTGGAAGCAGATACGATAGCGACGTTTAAGAGACATCTTAACAAATACATGAATAGGATGGGAATAGAGGGATACGGTCCCCGGAAGTGCAGAAGGTGTTAGTTCAGGCAGGCATCAAGATCGGCGCAGGCTTGGAGGGCCGAATGGCCTGTTCCTGTGCTGTACTGTTCTTTGTTCTTTGTTTCAGAAAATAACCCTTTGCACTTATATGGCATCTCCTCACCCCAGCAAAGTGCAGTGGCCATTGTTATGCAAGCAAATATTATTCTATTTAATACAAGTTATCACAGTGAACTAAGTACTGGGATAATTAGATTATTAAATAGTGCAGATGATTGTTCAGAGATGGGGTTGAATGAGGGTGGACAGTCTGCATGACACATGGATTAACCTCTACTCCCATAGCTATCACTGTACCCCATTCCCCCAAATATCACTGCCTTCCTGTCACCACATTACAAAGAGCCAGCCTTTTGCTCAGTAGCAGTATTCCTGCCTGCGAGTCAGACAAAACAGGGCTAAATCCCCACTCCAAACAGTTAGTGGCAAGCGGAGACTGGAATTCAGGCTCTGAATTCCCGGTTGACCGACTGGTGCGGGTGGCTCCCCTGTCATCAACAACCCTGGGGGCTTACCAATGACCAGCAACTGAAGTGGACCAGCCATATAAATACTGTGGCTACAAGAGCAGGTCAGAGGCTGGGAATTCTGTGGCGAGTAACTCACCACCTGACTCCCCAAAGCCTGCCCAACAACTACAAGGAACAAGTGAGGGGTGTGTTGGGACATTCTTCACTTACCTGGAAGGGTGCAGTTCCAACAACACTCAAGGAGCTCAACAACATCTCCCTCTCTAACAGCCCATCCCACATGCACTGCAGTGGTTCAAGAAGGCACAATTCTCAAGGGCGATTAGGGATGGGCAATAAATGCTGGCCTTGCCAGTGATGCTCACATCCCATCATTAAAAAAAGGCTTGTAAGAAGCCACACAGGTTTCCCACCATATAGAACTAACTCTCCCCATCAGCTGGGAAAGAAAATCATGGCCAGGGATGGGGTGTTCCCGTCACGGCCCACCAGACTGTTAAATCATTGTACAGGCAAGTGAAAAGTGAGAAAATACCAAAACATGGTAATGCTATCCAGCCAGACCCTGCCAATCCGCCAATCAGACACCAATATGAAAACACAAAGAATGGAGAAGAATGAGATATCTTTGAAAGAGTTAAACAATTAGTCCCACTCCCCTGCTCTTTCCCCACAACCCTGCAAAGAACAAAGAACAAAGAAAGTTACAGCACAGGAACAGGCCCTTCGGCCCTCCAAGCCTGTGCCGATCCAGATCCTCTATCTAAACATGTCGCCTATTTTCTAATGGTCTGTATCTCTTTGCTTCCTGCCCATTCATGTATCTGTCTGGATACATCTTAAAAGACGCTATCGTGCCCGCGTCTACCACCTCCGCTGGCAACGTGTTCCAGGCACCCACCACCCTCTGCGTAAAGAACTTTCCACGCATATCCCCCCCTAAACTTTTCTCCTCTCACTTTGAA
Organism: Heterodontus francisci; assembly: GCF_036365525.1. Taxonomy (NCBI): domain Eukaryota; kingdom Metazoa; phylum Chordata; class Chondrichthyes; order Heterodontiformes; family Heterodontidae; genus Heterodontus; species Heterodontus francisci. The sequence continues at coordinate 10,081,564 of NC_090377.1, forward strand.
CTAGTGACCCCTAGTAATTAAATCCCCCACTCTGGGAAAAAGCTTCTTGCTATCCACCCTGTCTATACCTCTCATGATTTTGTACACCTCAATCAGGTCCCCCCTCAACCTCCGTCTTTCTAATGAAAATAATCCTAATCTACTCAACCTCTCCTCATAGCTAGCGCCCTCCATACCAGGCAACATCCTGGTGAACCTCCTCTGCACCCTCTCCAAAGCATCCACATCCTTTTGGTAATGTGGCGACCAGAACTGCACGCAGTATTCCAAATAAAGCCGAACCAAAGCAAATTTCTCCTTTTCAAGTATTTATCCAATTCCCACTGGAAAGTTACGATTGAATCTGCTTCCACCGCCCTTTCAGGCAGCGCATTCCAGATCACAACAACTCATCGAGTAATTATTTTTTTCCTCTGGTCACTTTTTCTATTCACCTTCAATCTGTGTCCTCTGTTATGGACCCTCCAGTCACTGGAAACATTTTCTCCTTATTTACTCTAGCAAAGCCCTTCAAAATTTTGATTAACTTTATCAAATCTCCCCTTGAGCTTGGTTAACTTCTCCTCTCAGTGAGTGCTTTCACTGCTTGACTGGTGTTTGTCACCTGTTTGGAAGATGCTTCACCTGCCCTGCACTTCACTCACCTTCAGCACTGCACTGCTGCCAGCCTGCACCACAGAAAGGAGGCAGCTTATGCACTTCCACCTTCCTCCTATGCTGAGGGTCAGGAGCACAGGCCACATCACCGCCAACTGCACCAGCAGCAGGAGGAGCTACACCAGCAGCACCAGCAGCAGCAGTCGCCTTCTCCTCAGCCACATGCTGCTCCACAGGGCAGAGGGGATGGACGCCAAGATCCAGCTGAAGGAGGCAAGAGCCCAAGCACAGGGTCTACAGCTAATAATTGGCCTCTTAAAATCCTCAACCCACTTCTTATATACTTATCAGACAGAACTAAGGGGGTTCCCCAATCTCCTTCAATCCTGCCCTGGGGGAAACTGGCAGGTGGTGGGATCATGTCAAGATCCTGACCCGATGTCACTTTCTGGGACTTTCTCACCCCACTCGTCCCCATAACGGGTCCAATGGCCCAGGAAAGTTCCACTCTGTTACCTCTATTTCTCTCTCCACAGGTACTGCCTGACCTGCTGAGTATTACCAGCATCTTCTGTTCGTGTTTCAGATTTCCAGCATTGACAATATTTTGCTCTTGTCTCCTCTTAACCCTCTCTGCTCCAAGGAGAACAATCCCAGCTTCTCCAGTCTCTCCACATTAACTGAACTCCCTCATCCCTGGAACCATTCCAGTAAATCTCCTCCGCATCCTCTCCAAGGCCTTGATATCCTTCCTAAAGTGTGGTGACCAGAATTGAACACAATACTCCAACTGAGGCCTAACCAGTGATTTATAAAAGTTTAACAGAGCTTTTGGGCCAACCATCATGAAGATCGCCCCCTTCAAGTCTAAATCAGGGGACACGATCACTGACCAACGCAAGCGAATAGACCACTGGGTGGAGCACTACCTAGAACTGTACTCCAGGGAAAATGTTGTCACTGAGACCGCCCTCAATGCAGCCCAGTCTCTGCCAGTCATGGATGAGCTGGACGAACAGCCAACAAAATCGGAACTCGGTGATGCCATTGATTCTCTAGCCAGTGGAAAAGCCCCTGGGAAGGAAGGCATTACCCCTGAAATAATCAATAGTGCCAAGCCTGCTATACTCTCAGCACTCCATGAACTGCTTTGCCTGTGCTGGGATGAGGGAGCAGTACCTCAGGACATGTGTGATGTCAATATCATCACCCGCTATAAGAACAAGGGTGACTGCGATGACTGCAACAACTACCATGGAATCTCCCTGCTCAGCATAGTGGGGAAAGTCTTCGCTCGAGTCATTTTAAACAGGCTCCAGAAGTTGGCTGAGCGTGTCTACCTTGAGGCACAGTGTGGCTTTCGAGCAGAGAGATTCACCATTGACATGCTGTTCTCCCTTCGCCAGCTACAGGAGAAATGCCATGAACAACAGATGCCCCTCTATAATAAAAGCAAAATACTGTGGATGCTGGAAATCTGAAACAAAAACAAGAAATGCTGGATTCACTCAGCAGGTCTGGCAGCATCTGTGGAAAGAGAAGCAGAGTTAACGTTTCGGGTCAGTGACCCTTCTTCGGAACGTTCCGAAGAAGGGTCACTGACCCGAAACGTTAACTCTGCTTCTCTTTCCACAGATGCTGCCAGACCTGCTGAGTGAATCCAGCATTTCTTGTTTTTGTTTCAGATGCCCCTCTATGTTGCTTTCAAAGATCTCAGCAAAGCCTTTGACCTCGTCAGCAGACATGGTCTCTTCAGACTACTAGAAAAGATTGGATGTCCACCAAAGCTACTAAGTATCATCACCTCATTCCATGACAATATGAAAGGCACAATTCAGCATAGTTTCCTATCCTGAGTGGCGTGAAACAGGGCTGTGTTCTCGCACCCACACTTTTTGGGATTTTCTTCTCCCTGCTGCTTTCACATGCGTTCAAGTCCTCTGAAGAAGGAATTTTCCTCCACACAAGATCAGGTGGCAGGTTGTTCAACCTTGCCCGTCTAAGAGCAAAGTCCAAAGTATGGAAAGTCCTCATCAGGGAACTCCTCTTTGCTGACGATGCTGCTTTAACATCTCACACTGAAGAGTGCCTGCAGAGTCTCATCGACAGGTTTGCGGCTGCCTGCAACAAATTTGGCCTAACCATCAGCCTCAAGAAAACGAACATCATGGGACAGGACGTCAGAAATGCTCCATCTATCAATATCAGCAACCACGCTCTGGAAGTGGTTCAAGAGTTCACCTACCTAGGCTCAAACTATCACCAGTAACCTGTCTCTCGATGCAGAAATCAACAAGCACATGGGAAAGGCATCCACTGCTATGTCCAGACTGGCCAAGAGAGTGTGGGAAAATGGCGCACTGACATGGAACACAAAGGTCCGAGTGTATCAAGCCTGTGTCCTCAGTACCTTGCTCTAAGGCAGCGAGGCCTGGACAACGTATGTCAGCCAAGAGCGACATCTCAATTCATTCCATCTTCGCTGCCTCCGGAGAATACTTGGCATCAGGTGGCAGGACCGTATCTCCAACGCAGAAGTCCTCGAGGCAGCCAACATCCCCAGCATATACACCCTACTGAGCCAGCGGTGCTTGAGATGGCTTGGCCATGTGAGGCCACATGGAAGATGGCAGGATCCCCAAGGACACATTGTACAGCGAGCTCGCCACTGGTATCAGACCCACCGGCCGTCCATGTCTCCGCTTTAAAGACGTCTGCAAACGCGACATGAAGTCCTGTGACACTGACCACAAGTCGTGGGAGTCAGTTGCCAGCGTTCGCCAGAGCTGGCGAACAGCCATAAAGGCGGGGCTAAAGAGTGGCGAGTGGAAGAGACTTAGCTGTTGGCAGGAAAAAAAGACAGAAGCGCAAGGGGAGAGCCAACTGTGTAACAGCCCCGACAACCAATTTAATCTGCAGCACCTGTGGAAGAGCCTGTCACTCTAGAATTGGCCTTTATAGCCACTCCAGGCACTGCTCCACAAACCACTGACCACCTCCAGGCGCTTACCCATTGTCTCTCGAGACAAGGTGGCCAAAGGAGAAAGAAGAAGAAGCATAACTTCCTTACCTTGTACTCTATTCCTCTATTAATAAAGCCAGGGATCTCGTGTTTTTTGAACAGTCTCCTTAACTTGTCCCGCCATCTTCAAAGATTTGTGTAAATTCACCCCCAGGTCTCTCTGTTCCTGCAGCTTCTTTAAAATTGGACCACTTTGTTCATATTGCCTCTCCTAATTCTTCCTACCAAAATGTATAATTTCACATTTCTTTGTATTAAATTTTTTCTGCCGCGTGTCTGCCCACTTCAGCAGTCTATGTCCTCCTAAAGTCTGTTACTATCCTCCTCACTCCTACATTTCTGAGTTTTGTGTCATCAGCAGACTTTGAAATTATGTCCTGTACACCCAAGTCCAGCTCATTAATATATATCAAGAATTGCAGTGCTCCTAATACCATCCCCTGGGGACTACTGTATACAACCCTCCAGTCTGAAAAACAACCATTCACCACTACTCTCCGCTCTCTGTTCCTTAGCCGATTTATACCCCACATTGCCACTGCCGCTTTCATTCCATGGGTTTCAGTTTTGCTAACAAGTCTATTATGTGGTACTTTATGAAATGCCTTTTGAAAGCTCATATAGAAAACATCAACTGCACTCTCTCAATGACCCTCCATTAGTTGGAAACATGATTCTGCAAATTAAGTGCGTTTCAGTCGAGTGTATGACTGCGGCAAGGATTACACAGCAACTATAAAACTGATTGGCCCCATCGCTCTCTGTCAGAACTTGGTGAATACGAGAAACGTGGGGAAGGGGCCTAAAGACTCACTCTCACCTTTGACCTCCAGCTTGCCGTCGCAATGCTTTGTCCCGTATTCATTGATGGCTTTGCAGGAGTATATTCCCGAATCGGCCCGTTGCACAGCCATGATGTTCAAATGAAACCTTCCGCTCTCTCCCTCCAGCACGTAGTGTCGACTGTCACTTCTCACTGGCTCCCGGTTCCTCAGCCTATCAGGGAAAGACAGACAAAGGTTTTACCTTTGTAGGAGTGGCTCCCTCAGCAATGGTATTCCCATCAGGAGATTCCCTCAAGTACCAGAAAGCATCCCAATGAGGTATATTCCCTTTTTGGCAGGTGTCTTGATTGGGCGAAGGGCGTCTCCCCCCGTGATGAGGCTGCTTCATAATGCAGGTGGAAACTCTCTCAGTGAAAAGAGTCCCCATGGGGGTGACTGTTTCATTTGGCTTCCTGCTGCAGACACTCTACCTTCAACAGGGAGTTACAAGAGGGATTTTTCCATAACTGGGATCCATTTGGGAATACATAACAGGGCTCCTGATGGGAATACCTTCACCATTAACCGGGATCCCGATGGGAATACCCTCACCATAACTGGGAATCTAATGGGAATACCTTTGCATTACCTGGGGTACCAATGGGTCTCGACAGCTAACGGTATGGTTGTCAATGGTACTCCAATCCATCTCTAAGGAAAAAGATAACTCTAGAAATGTCAAACAAGGACTCCCACCCAGACAACAAGTGCGGCATGTGTAGACATTGCTGGACTTTAACACAACACCCTGCATGCAAGGCTTGGGCTCTGCCCTATGGAGCAACAAGGGAAGTGCACAAACAGACACACACACTTGTCTAGACTGCTGCAAACTTGGTTGGATACAGGCCACACTGTGTCACAGGAGGAGGAGAGGTGAAAAGCAGAACAAGCAATGGCCTGGGGTTTTCACCCACAATGAGCTCCTGGTTTTATACTGGCTATTGAAAGGATGGAAGGAAAATAATCAATTGGAGGAACACCCAACGGACAACGTCAGCAAAAACCTGGAGCATCTTAAACTCCTACCCTTCCAGAACAATAGAGTGAGCACATGAGTGTGTGTGTTTTTTAGTGTGTGTTAGAGCATGTGTTTTGTGTCGGAGTGTTAGCGAGTGTGTGTTACTGTGTGTATTAGCACATGCATGTATGTGTGTGTGTGTGTGAGTGTTAGATTGTGAATATTGTTACAACCAGGTGAGAAGGGGTCTAGGGGTTCCCTCTCAGCCTTTGTCTGGTTTTACTGTAAACAGGGTTTAATTTGAAAACAGTTTTTAACTCCCCCTTAGTAAATCCTTGTTCACTGCTCCAATTGTAAAGCAAAGAAACCAAACAGGTTTCCTTAGATTTAAACAAGAAAGGTAGAAGTTTATTAATCTTAAACTCTAACCCGGTTAGCGACTACGAATATGCGATGCGACCACGCAAGCATGCATACGCGATAAACACACACGCAGATAGAGACAGAAAAAGTAGAAGGAATAAAGGGGAAACGTTTGAGGCAATCTCTGGATTATAGTTACAGTCCTTTAAGTTCAATTTGGGGTCTTTGGTCACCAGTAAATCTTGCAATTCGTTGGGGCCCAGTGCATGCTTCAACTTGTTATGAGGTCGGAGTCTTTTCTCTCTTGAGGTTTATGTGTCTTCCATGGGTATGGTGGCTTGGGAGAAAGTGAAAGACAGAGAGAGAGAGAGAGAGAGAGAGACTTCCTTGCTCCAGCTTCAGTTTCAACAGCCTTCTTTCTTTCTCTGTGGCACAATTCAAAAAACCCCAGGTTGCCCAGCAGGTTAGTCATGTGACTAGCTGGTTTGACCACTTCTGTTTGTGGATTTGGCCATCTCAGCAGTCATCCTGGAATGTGAGCTTCCTCACCTTCAATGTCTGACGATCAAAGTCCATTGTGGGTTAAGTGGACCAGGGAGCACTCCTTCTGTCTCTCCGAGCACTGTCTGTTAATATGCAAATGTTTCTCCACCCACTGCTGATCTGTTTAACCAGTCATTTCCTTGCTCCAGCAACAGTTTAAAATCAATGTTCATATGACGAAATCAATATGCCTCATTCTTGGCAGGTGGGGGTCTGCATGACAATGTGTGTGTTTTAGCTTTTGTTGGAGTGTGTGTGTGTGTGTAAGTCTGTGCAGCTATGCCCATTCTGTATGTGTTGTGACCTAATATACATCCATTCCCATTATTTTACGGCACTAGGACCATGGGAAGTGCCTGATGGTAGCCAAGCTAACCTCCGAATGTGTGGTCAGAAGCCTCCCTGATTAAATAGACAAGCAAGCTGGGGAGCTTATAAACCCCAATATTTCGGAGCAGGCACAAACTTTCAGGGAGCAGGGGGGTGGAAAGGTCTGCTGTAAGCATACGCTTGTCTTTGTGAAGTTGGATTTAGTTAATGTTGAGTGTAGCAGAGCACAGGGGCACTCGATCACTGTGTGTGTGCCTGTGTGTGTCTGCAGATCAGTGCATGTTGGGATGGCAAGAGACTGAAATATTAAGTAATCAAATGAGTAACAAATAGAATCAGTGACACGGAAACAGAGGATGGAGAAATCTTTGGCCACAAGCTCTGACCTTCCACTCACCAGTAAATGATGGGCTTGGGTTCCCCCACCACACGCACAGTTAAACTGATGTTCTGTCCCTCCACAGCAACTTGATCACTCAGAGGCACCTACACAAACACACAGAAATCAGTCAACAGGCTTCAGGCAGAAAATAAACAACACCGAGAGACGGGCTCAGCGATTAACCCTCCCCTAACCTTTCATATTAGGAATGAAACATTTCACTGTTATCACTGAGAACCTGACACTGAGGGTGGGGTATATAACAGAGAATGTTATTACTGAGGATTGGAGTGTGATTAAAGAAGCAGTTCTGAATCGCGATCCAACTGCTACAATGCTCTGCATGGAGTACAGGATATTCTACCAGGACTTACCTCAAAGCTGGGAGGTGCTTTGAAGTGTGTTTCTATGACACTCTGAGGCTCGTACACATTCTGGTGCTCATAAATCTCCGGCAGTCTCAGGGCCTGTTTCCCTTTGTAGGTTAAATCGACGGGCTCCTCCAAGGGGCTGAGATATTCCTCATCTGATGTGATGGGACTATAGAGCTCGGTGGGAATGGGCAGCAACCTCCGATCTGCAGTAGAATCTGCACCGTCACAAAGAGAGGCAATTTGTGTTCAGTTAATGTAAAATCGCCAGCAATACAGCATGTTACACCTCTACAATCCAGCCTTGGTAAGTTCAGAATTCCTTTCAAGCAGAGGTCATTACTGGGTGAGACCAAAACTAGGAGTTATAAATTTCAGATAATCACTAATAAATCCAATAGTGAATTCAGGAGATGGCCGATCTACTACATCAGGGTTGTCCAACCTTTTCGGGCAGAGGGCCGCATTACGATTTTTGCTCAGCTCAGGGGGCCGGTTGGGGGAGGGGCTGTGTTGGGGTGTGGGGGTGATGGGGGAGGGGCTGGGTGGGGTGTGTGGGGTTGTGATGGGGGAGGGGCTGGGTGGGGTGTGGGGGTTGTGATGGGGGAGGGGCTGGGTGGGGTGTGTGGGGTGTGATGGGGAGAGGCTGGGTGGTGTGTGTGGGGTTGTGATGGGGGAGGGGCTGGGTGGGGTGTGTGGGGTTGTGATGGGGGAGGGCCTGGGTGGGGTGTGTGGGGTTGTGATGGGGGAGGGCCTGGGTGGTGTGTGTGGGGTTGTGATGGGGGAGGGGCTGGGTGGGGTGTGTGGGGTTGTGATGGGGAGGGGCTGGGTGGGGTGTGGGGGTTGTGATGGGTGAGGGCCTGGGTGGGGTGTGTGGGGTTGTGATGGGGGAGGGCCTGGGTGGGGTGTGTGGGGTTGTGATGGGGGAGGGCCTGGGTGGGGTGTGTGGGGTTGTGATGGGGAGGGGCTGGGTGGGGTGTGTGGGGTTGTGATGGGGAGGGGCTGGGTGGGGTGTGTGGGGTTGTGGGGGTTGTGATGGGGGAGGGCCTGGGTGGGGTGTGTGGGGTGTGATGGGGGAGGGCCTGGGTGGGGTGTGGGGGTTGTGATGGGGGTGGGGCTGGGTGGGGTGTGTAGTGTTGTGATGGGAAGGGGCTGGGTGGGGTGTGGGGGTTGTGATGGGGAGGGGCTGGGTGGGGTGTGGGGGGTTGTGATGGGGGAGGGCCTGGGTGGGGTGTGTGGGGTTGTGATGGGGAGGGGCTGGGTGGGGTGTGGGGGTTGTGATGGGGGAGGGGCTGGGTGGGGTGTGGGGGTTGTGATGGGGGTGGGGCTGGGTGGGGTGTGTGGGGTTGTGATGGGGGAGGGCCTGGGTGGGGTGTGTGGGGTTGTGATGGGGGAGGGCCTGGGTGGGGTGTGTGGGGTTGTGATGGGGGAGGGCCTGGGTGGGGTGTGTGGGGTGTGATGGGGAGGCTGGGTAGACATGGGGGCATGGATACAGGACCAGCACAGGAGATGAAAGTGCACCCAATGTGAGCTACAGGATTGTCCACTACAATACTTTACACACAGTGAGATCCCCTTTCAACACCAGTGAATTAATCTTCAAGCCCTGTCTGAACATATCAGGAAGAACCTACATTTCTATAGCGCCTTTCACAACCTCAGGACGTCCCAAATGAAGTATTTTTGAAGTGTAGTTAACAAGAAGAGTTTGCATTTATATAGAACCTATAATGTAGTCAACGTACAAGACGCATCACAGGAGCAACAGACAAAAATTGACACTGAGCCAAAGAAATAGATATTAGGACAGCTAATCAAAAGTTTTGCCAAGGTTTTAAGCAGTGTTTTTAAGGAGGAAAGAGGCAGAGAGATTTGGGTTCTGCTCTCATATAAAGGAACGCCAAGTTGTACAGAGCAAATCTCACACCCACTTCCAAAATTCTCCAATTGTTCTGCAAGAAAACCCACCCGAGCTCAAACACTCCAGTACGTCAGATTCAGCTCTTACCAGTCTCGGGTGTGGGGGGAAGGAAGATGGAGTCGCATCAGTCGTGACCTATAATTTTTCCGGATTTCATTTCTGGTATTTGTCAGCTGTCAGCAAGCAAACCACTGGAAGAGACTTGTGTGGCCAAAACAATCACTCAGCCACTTAAACTCCCGGCACAGACCCTCTTGAGTGTGGAAAGACCACCCCAGTGGCCCCGAACAGAAGCTGTCATTCTTGAAAGATGAATGAAAACAAAATCTCCTTTCCAAATATTTAATTTTTCCAAAAGAATCTCCGTCAGCTTCCAAATGTCAGGACGAAAACACTCAACCAATGATCGTAAGGTCGCAATCAAAATTAGGGGCTGGGTTTTAAAACCCCGTCAAATTGAGAAGCACCTCCTGTTTGTTCCTGCTCAGCCCAGCTCTGGTACGGTGGGTCACGGGAAGGGTCCCGAGAATGCAGAGGACTATCTCTGAACCCAAGCACTGATCCTGACTTCAGGGTGACACCCAGACTGTGACGGAGTGCAGTAAACAGTAGTGGACATGTCAATACCAGGAATGCATGGCATTTGCTGTTCTTTATTTAGACCCAAGTACAATTACAGTCACCATCAACTCATTCCATCTCCCAACCGAGCAGGCAGAGGAGGAGGTGGAAGAAGGGGGCAGGAGGACTGACCGTGGAGATGGGATGTCCCCAAATAGATCATTCTGTAAACACATGTCTGATGGGCAGACACTTCCGGCATCATCTTTAACTATTGTAGAAACAGCTGTGTCTGTAACTAGCTGTCTGCAAGTGGGCAGCGATGTTCATTCTCTTTGAAGTGCCCTTCTGACCTTGGATTCTGCAAATGCACGATAGTCACTCCCAGGGGTGTCCACTGTGGCTTTAGTGTGTAACATTCCCATCTCTGAGTCAGAAGGTTATGGGTTCGAGTCGCACTCGAGAGGCTGGAGCATGTAATCTAATGACACGTGTAATCTAGAGCCACACTGAGGGAGTGCTGCACCGTTGGAGGTGCTGTCTTTTGAATGAGACGTTAGATCGAGGGCCCATCCGCCCTTGTAGGTGGACGTAAAATATCCCAATGTACTATTTTGAAGAAGAGCAGGGGAGTCTTTCCCTGGTGTCCTGGGCCAATATTTCTCCATTCCATCAACCAACAACACTAAAAACACATTATCTGGCCATTATGGGTTGCTGTTTGTGGGATCTTGCTGTGTGCCATGTTTCCTACACTACAATAGTGACTACACTTGAAAAGTAAAGTGTTTTGGGACATCCTGAAGTAGTGAAAGGTGCTATGGAAATGCAAGTCTTTTGTTCAATGACCTCGATTACTCTGTGTGTGTGGAAGTTTCTATTTGACTTCCCCTTTCTTACTAATATTTAATTTGCATCCCCTTGTATTTTAAGCTATCACTTACAGTGAATATTCTACACAAATCGATTTTGGAAGTTCTCTCCATGACCTTCAATTAGTTCACTGCAAAGTCTCTTTACTCAAGCTCAAAGTCCTCAAGCTTTCTTCATAACTTAAGTTGCTGATTTCCCCAGAATTAATGGCATTCTCAATCTCAGTCCCCCTTGCAAGAGCATCAATATTCTTCCCTTAAATAGAACCACAAAGTGCTGGAAATACTCAGCAGGTCTGGCAGCATCTGTGGAGACAGAAGCAGAGTTCACGTTTCAGGTCAATGACCTAACTCTGTTTCTCTCTCCACAGATGCTGCCTGACCTGCTGAGTATTTCCAGCATTTTCTGTTTATATTTCAGATTAACAGCATCTGCAGTATTTTGCTTTAATATTCTCTCTATGGTGAGTTAACCAGAACCACATACAACCTGGTGCATTAACAAAACAACCTTTTCTGATTTGTATTCTATTGCTCTCTCAATGTTAACTAACCTTTCCGTACTGCAGTTACATGTTGTGCTATTTCATACATTTAACCACGAGATCCCCCCAAATATTCCATTCGATACTGTTCCCACTTTTGGTTCCTTGTGCTCACTTAAGCATACCTTTCACCTTCTCAACTGAAAGATTTAAATCTATCTCATTGTTCTTATTGTTCATCCTGTCTCCTATTTTAACATCTGTAAATTGGGGCATTTATTTGCTAGTTGTCAGTTGCAGGTTATCTGCTGTGGGGCTAAATATTCAGGACAGACAGTCAGGGATGTAACACACTGACCTCCTGGGGGTCCATCACTCCACTGGTGGGCTGTCTGCTGCCAAGACAAATTTAAAGGGACCCCCCACCCCCACCACCCCCACAGTGGCGCAGTGGTTAGCACTGCAGCCTCACAGCTCCAGCGACCCGGGTTCAATTCTGGGTACTGCCTGTGTGGAGTTTGCAAGTTCTCCCTGTGTCTGCGTGGGTTTCCTCCGGGTGCTCCGGTTTCCTCCCACATGCCAAAGACTTGCAGGTTGATAGGTTAATTGGCCATTATAAATTGCCCCTAGTATAGGTAGGTGGTTGGGAAATATAGGGACAGGTGGGGATGTGGTAGGAATGTAGGATTAGTGTAGGATTAGTATAAATGGGTGGTTGATGGTCGGCACAGACTCGGTGGGCCGAAGGGCCTGTTTCAGTGCTGTATCTCTAAACTAAACTAAACAAAACCAAATAAGCCTCCCCGTCCGCACCTCGATGTACACCTGGAAGGCATAAGGAAAAGAGGGCATGCACAGGATGATCCCATTACTCCCATAAGCTGTCCTTTGACCTGTGGGAGTGCTGCACTGTCAGAAGTGCTGTCTTTCAGATGAGACGTTAAACCGAAGCCCCTTCCGCCCTCTCCGATGGACGTTAAAGATCCCTCGGCACCATTTCAAAGAAGAGCAGGGGAGTTCTCCGTGGTGTCCTGGCCAATATATATCACTCAAACAACATCATTAAAAACAAATTAATTGTTCATTTTATCCATTTGTTCATTGAACCTCTCCACCTCTCTCTCCTTCAAGACATTTCTTAAAATCTACCTCTTTGACCAAGTTTTTGGTCATTTATCCGAATGTCTCTGTGCCAGTTTTTGTCTGATTATATTCCTATGAAGCATCTTGGAAACTAATGAACAGGAAGAAGCCATTCAGCCCCCGCCATTCAACTAGATGACTGCTGATCTGTAGATGAACTCTAACTAACTCTAACTCCATTTAGCAACCTTCGTTCCATGTCCCTCGATACCTTTACCCAACAAAAATCTATCGATCTCAGTCTTCACAGCTCCAATTGAGCTGGTATTGTTTTACTGGGCGAAAGGTGCTTTGTGAATGCGAGTTTTTGGGATCTTGCTGTGCGCATCCCGGATACCACATTTACCAACATAACAAACAGCGCCCACACTAATCCACTGACAATTTACAAGGATGATACTAGAACTGAAAGGATATACTTATCAGGAAAGACAAAACAGGCTGGGGCTCATTTCTATAGAAAAGAGAAGACTGAGGGTGACCTGATAGAGGTCTTTAAGATTATGAAAGGGTTTAGTAGGGTAGATATGGAGATGTTTCCACTTGCGGGCAGGACCAGAACCAGTGGCCATCAATATAAATCCAATCGGGAATTCAGGAGAAACATTTTTACCCAGAGAGTGGTGAGAATGTGGAACTCACTACCAGACGGAGTGGTTGGGATGAATAAGTGTAGTTGCATTTAAGGGAAAGCTAGATAAATGCATGAGGGAGAAAGGA